>NW_027108333.1:170799-179232 GCF_000696795.3 Halyomorpha halys | reverse complement strand
TTTTAAGATTTTTTTTTCGTACCAATTCTTATTCAAGTTTTGATATAAATAAAAATAATAAATTACAAATATTGACTAAAATTTGTAAAAATATGTGATATATGTAATATCATATTTTGAAATTTTTTTTCATACCCATCCTAAATAAAACTAAGAAATTGCTAATATGGAGTAAAATATTTTAAAAAATTATAAAGTAAGTAAAATGATATTTTAAAGAATTTTTTTTTCGTACATTTCCTTATTCAAGTTCTGATATAAATAAAAATAAGAAATAACAGATATGGAGTAAAATATGTATACATTTGTGGAATACGTAAATTAAAATTTATCCCAGTAGTAAACACCCACCACACATACACACCTTATGTATTTGTGAGTGCGTGTGTGCATACATATGTGGTTGTGGTTACGGAAAGATCGTTATTTAATAATGGTTTATCTTGCTCGGGTTTGTTGAGTAGATTTCAGTAGATGATACTGACAAGAGAAAGGCTAATCACCGATTTCAATTAAATTTTTTTTTGGTGATACTAGATCAACAAATATTAATCAACTGTCGAAAGATTCTTGCCGATGTGCCCTAGGAACCGAGAATAAATATTTTGAATAATTAGAGAATGTTTTATATTCATGGTGCTACTAACTCCAAGGACCTGGGTTCGAATCGGCAGACAATTATTCTATGTTACAATGCAGCTGAGTCAATCCTGTGGGTAATGGAGGGGTAATCTCTGGCGGTTGAGGATGATCTTGAAAAAATCACCTCCTTGTGTAACCATCGTTCTAAAGACGATGTATCCTTACAAAGTGGTAGATCCATGACCCTACATGGGTCATAGTGGGTCACATTATTTTTATTTTCGTATGCCACCTTTGCTCTGCACCTACCTAATGTTTCATGTATTGTAAAATAAGTAGAAAAATTACGAAAACCAAAAGTCGTTATCAATAAAGTAGACCAAGATAAAAATTATTTTGAAGAAATCAAGTTAAATTCGTTATTAGTGTCTTTTGATACTCTTAAATACGGATTTTGTTATAAATCGAAAATAAGAAATTTTCATGCATTATTTTTTAAGGACATTTGTTTTCTGCCGATGTCCAGTGTTCATGAAAAGATTCATCATAACTTCTTATGTGTTATCCAGATCCAGCGTTACTTACAACTGTTGGAAAAATGAATTTCCGCTCTTCCAATCCACATCAATATATTCCATATTTTATTCCTTTATATGAGAAAAAAGGCAATTTTAAATAAAGAAAATTTTCTCAAACTTCCTTTTGTATAATTTGTAATAACCTAAAAACCTCTTAAGTTTTGTGTAGGTTAGTATAGTAGTATTGAATTTATTGCACTTTTCGTGATATAAAAAAAAAAAATTTAATGCATCATTAAGGACTTTGAGGAACTATTTTTTTTTATTTACTACTACTTTGTAGTTACTTAATTTTTTTAAGAGCAAAAAATTAATATAAATTCTTTTTTCTCAATAAAAAAATATGTTGTCTTTCTTTGTTATGTCAGTTGGGATGACAAAACAATACTTTCCATCGTACTAAATGAGTTTAAATGTATACAAAAAACCAAAAGTCATTTCCTAAGTAATAGGCCATGGCCATAAAAAAGAATGTTATATTTTTATCTTCCTCAAAATCTTTTGTAATACGAATTTTCATAAACAAAATATATTAGTAGCCCCCCGTTTTAAGATTAATTTATCCTTTTTAATTAAGAATATTAAATAATTAATATAAGTTGTACAGCTGTATAATTCATAACAACTACTGCTTATAATTAAATCAATGATCATTTAATAATTGCTTCGATATATTGTTTGTGAAATTCTTCTTTTCTTCTCTTAAAAATTTACTTATTCCGAAATATGATAATTTGTGGCTTAAACTCACGACAGTCGGGAGACCGGGGAACGATGGAGGCTTGGCCGGACTCCCCTGCCAGGACCCCGGGACCAAGATGAGCAGGAACAGCGGAGCCAACATCCCTCGCACGACTGAACGCGGGAGCCATGCTGCGGCCACGCTACCCCTACTACCGGCGACCTTACAATGTCTAGGTCTAGGCCAAGTTCGAACTCGTACCAACAACAAGACCTTTTTGACATTCTCCTAAAATAGACAGTACTTTCTCAAAGAAAGGTACGCATTGAGTCCCCTCAATCCGTACCTATCTTTGAGAAAGTACTATTGTAGTAAGTTAACTCCGAAGATTCTATTTAGTACAATAAACGTAATATTACTATATCTTTTAGGGATGATTCTTAAATAATAAGCCATTTTCAACAAAAGCTCATTTTCAAAAGAAAAAATTACCAAAAAGCACTATCAACGAAAATTTGAAAGGAAAATCTAAAAATTGAATTTTAGGGCTATATTTTTTATTCTTGTCGTGGGCAAAAAGATCCCAGGACAATGAAGCCTTAATAAAGGCATTTAACAATTAATTCCTTTCCAATCAATTAATTGCAAGATCTCATTACATAAGGATGATGACAATTAATTATAATAAAATGTAAACTTTATTTTTTCCAACAAAAGAATATTAATAATATCAATGTTAATTTCCACTACACGACAAAGTAAACAAGATAAATATAGAAACGTTCTACATCATCGTTAGCGGAATGTAATTGCTTCTTAAACGATGTTATAATGTTTAATACAATTTTATTTAGAGAAATGAAAAGAAATACAATAGTCAATGGTTTTTCACATTCCTTGATTAGTTTATTATATTTTAATAGTTTTTAATGATTCCGAATATTATATTTTTTATATAAATGTAAGTGAATAATTTGATGTTTTAATAAAAATGGAAGTCAAAACTATGGTCGACATCCTATCGCAGCGGCCGAAGGGAGGAAGTTGCTCTAACCCGCTTGAAAATAGGCCATAATGTCCTCACGCACTCGCACCTAATCAGAAACAATGCCACCTCCAACATCCCAATATTGTCAATCCATTCTCACAATTAAACATGTTTTTGAAGAATTCCCTCACTACTTACCAATAATAAACAGATTCGGACTGACCCCATATTTATCTGAAGCTCTCACTGATGAGAACGCTAAAATCAAATTGGTGTTTAAATTAATTATATTTTTAACAATCATTTAGAAAGGATGCGATGTTTAAAAGCATCGCATCCTTTCTAAATGATAGTTCTTCTTCAAATTTAATCCTTTTATTTATTCGTTTTTTTTTTTACGATGGAATCATGCACGTGTGCATGAATGAATGTGTTTGTGTGTAAGTGCGTGTGTGTGTTTGTGCTGGCGTGCGTGTGTGTGTGCGTGCGTGCGTGCGTGCGGGCGTGTGTGCGTGCGTGCGTGCGTGCGTGTGTGCGTGCGTGCGTGCGTGCGCGTATACCTTTATAATTATAACAATTGATAGGCGTTTATAACCAAAAGATTTCTGCCATGCCTCTGAGTCCATCATAAGGCCATCCTTTTTGGCTTCACTTTTCCTGGCAGCTCCCTGTATTACACCCCTTCCTGCAAATCTAAAACTTTATTATTGTCGATTGTGATAGAAGATTACGAATAGCGTGTAAATAAAATTCTTTAAAAACAAAAAAATTGGTGGAAATTATTTAAACTGTTTCTTAAATTATTGAAGCTACATTTTGGTCTAATTCTTGTTATATAATAATTCTTGTTAAATAAATAATTTAATTTTTATCCATTATAGTCTGAACACATTTTATTTTCTGTACAAGTCCGACGTTTCGTCCAATTCGGCCATCCTCAGGGACAATCTTAATACAATTTTTGAACTAAATGATTTAAGAACTCAACTTCATACAGGATATTCTGCTCAGGCCAAATCAACAATTTCTAATTAGTCAATTTTCACATTAAAACAAAATTTAAAATTCATTTATCACAGTCACTTATTTGTTAAAATTTTATCAAGTTTGCACAAGTAAGTTCACAAACTGTTACGGTTGCCATGGTGAAATAAAAACACTGGGTATATCTGCGTAGACAAGAAGTGTGATGGTTGTCATGGTGAAAAAAAAAACACGAGCGATATGATGAGACGAGTGGGTTTTGGTTTTGTGAAGGTGACAGTTTGATTTTTGAACTCGTTACTACTGTTCAATGTGAAGAGGTGATAGTTTATCAGATCCTGTGTCTTTACTGTTTGAACCGGAATATCACCATATGAGAAATGTTATCGTAAATGTTTTTGTTTTTTTTTTTTCAAAATTATGGTGTTCTACTTTAATGGATGGTCATTAACACTAGAAGTGGGGATATAGTGCAGTGACATTTCTTCAGCACGTCCAGATTAAGAGAGTTGTGGCAGGTGTCATCCTTAAACTTCTGGGGAAGGTGAGACTGAAAGGAAATATCGGACAAGAAGACTTCGTGGGGTTTAAACTAATTTTATTTTGTTTTTATTTTATATTCGCTTTTATACTCTTTTGGATGTAAATTTAGTTGTAAAGGTTATTTAAGTTAAGGTTAAGTCAACCTGTATGTTTTAATTGTTTTATTAATTGATAAGAATTCTTTTTTTCCCCATTTTCATTCTCTGTACATATATTTCTTCTTATTATTAAACTTTTGTACATATAGTTCTGCTGTTCTTTCTCTGCTTTCAACTTGTTAACTTTGACTTTCAACTTGTTAACTTTAACATTTACTTATGTTTGTTTTTGTTATTGTTCACGGAATATTACAATAATCCAACAGGTGGGTAGGTAATACCCCTAGGTTTTCTGTTATCTACATGTAAAGGTATTCGGCAGTGGTCATAATTCAACAATTGTTTATATAGGGGTGTATATTGCAGTTATATTGTGGGCATATTGTTTCGTGGTTTTCGTTATTTTCAAGTGAAAAAAATAACGTAGCGCCTAAGCAGCAATTTATTATTGTTTTGTTTCTTTTTTTCCTTTGCGATTATATATATTTTTTTCTCCTTTAACTCACCCCCTTCTCCGCTGTGCGTGGGCAAGTATAAACGATAAATATATAACTAAGGATAAATCAAAATTTGCGGTTATAAAACTTTGTTGTGATAAAGTTTTAACAAACAAGTGACTGTGATAAATGAATTATATATTTTGTTTTAATGTGAAAATTGACTAATTAGAAATTTTTTATTTGACCTGGGCAGAATAGTTGACCTGCATGAAGTTAAGTTTTTAAATCATTTACTTCAAAAATTGTATTAAGATTGTCCCTGAGGATGGTCGAATTGGCCGAAAGGGCGGACTTGTAAAGAAAATAAAATTTGTTGAGACAATAATGCATAAAATTTAAATTATTTATTTAAACAGCATTAATCAGTCTCAAGAAATTATCTTGTTAATTCTTTTTAATTTATAACTCCTAGGTGCTTCCTATGGAAAAATTCTAGATGGATCGTGGATAGGAAAGATCTTTAGATTCTGCTTGAAAGGAGTACGTAGCATTATAAATTCGTTCAAGAATTACTGCCGACAGGTATGTTTCCTTCATTTACTGCTTTGACTTAACCAAAAATCCCATTTCCACCCAACTTGTAACTTTAAGAAATACAAAAGAATGTTGTAGACCAAATTGTATATCTTGTGCACTTCAATTGGCCATTTTTACCAAGTTTGAAGACTATCAGAGTCCATTAATAATAATTGAAGAATCCCCGAGAAAAGTACACATTTTGTTTCAGAAATAAAGCATTAGTCCTGTCCAAGATTTATCCGGTAGAGATACAGTTAGCGTATTGTGCATGTGGCTTTATAAATGCATTTTTAGAACAATATGGATGTTTAAATAAATAGTTTTAATACTCACAAACGAACAGTAATAAAAACGTAAACTTAGTAAAAACGGAATATTCTACTGACCCTTAGAGACATCTCTCAAGTTTTCACGGTTCCTCTTTTTTATAATAACGTTTTATTGGGCTGCATTAGCTGCTATCACCAGTTTATAAACGCCAAATATCGAAAGTGTTATTGCCCATCGATAGCACTAGGTATTATTTGCGTATAATATACACCCTTGGCTCTATCTATTCCATATTCCTCGAAATCTTCCACCATCGATATTCCCCTCTATCGAAACCAACTCTATTGAAATTTCCTCGTCTAGTTCTAACATCTTCCACCTCCCTAATTTGTGTATGTAAGAAATACCATGTCACAGACAAAAACAGTTGACCATTAGTTGAAGATCAGTAGTCGAACAGATTTGTCGAAGGAGACCAGTTGTATGTAATAGGCTAAGCTGTATAGTGTATGTCATAGAGTCTGTTTTGAGGTTTTAGATTTTATGTGTCTCTAGAACAGCTATATACTCTACAGCTATATTTAATAAACTAAACACATCTATAATTCTACTTCCCTAATTTCTCTTTCTCATCTTATCCATTTCTGACCAACCAATTGGTTATTTGTAACGAAAGTATTTTCATCTGGAATCGGGTACGGAATCCTGAGCTTCAATAAATAAATTAAATATGTAAATGTATGAGCTTAAATATGTAAATGCATCGAGTCCAAAATTGGGTTCTTAGATTTTCAATTAAATATATTACCCCAAATCTTGCAATCGCTATTGAAGGTTATTCATAGTCAATATTTTAATACGAGCTTACAATTGTTTGTTTATGATTTATTATCACATTCCTTTCCTAATTTTAGAGGTTATTTATTTTTTTATTCTTATTGAAACTATTACAACAGAAATTCATTCCATCCATATATAGTAATAGTAATATAAACTAAGTAAATAACAATATATTAATAAAGTATTTAAATTAAATAATTGCATGTGGTGCGAACAGAAGCGGTTCCAAACTTGCGGAGGTGTTCACAGCCTTGAGCGCTGTATAACAACTTAGAAGCTTTACTTCAGACAAAACCAACTGCAAAAAGATAGCAAGCGGAAACTTGCTAATAATAAAAATGCCTGCCGTGAAAAGCTCTGAAAGGTTTCCGTAATTAATTCTATTTTTTTTTTTCCACCTAGAACATCTGAAATCCTACTTGAGTCTTTATTTATTGAAAAAGATATAATTACAGCAAATAAACTATGAAAAAGTCTTTCACTTTGGATTAATATTTGAAAGAAATATTGGTAGATTATTTTACATGTAAACGATTTATAAAAGTTGATTTATATTTTAGCAAACAGGTATTCCAGTATAATTATTTACCTTTCCTTAAATATACCTAAATAAATCCCACTTTACTATTTTTGGGATAAGTGAGATAACGAAGGTTACCTGTTTAGTGAAAGGAAGGTGCTAGTTAAGTACGTAAACAGCAATTTAAAAGTATTTATCAGCTTAGGCAATATAATGTTTTTAGTCTAAAACTTAACTATTTCTTTCTTTTCCATACAAACCATTTACCAATAGTAAATTCTAAAACTCCATTATATACTTCTATATTTTTTTTTACTTGGTCATGATGAGATTCAACGATCTTAGCCCAAAACGACGGCACACATTACAACACAGTACTGTTTTATTTCTGACCGAATTCCCAACTATTATTTTCTTCGACTGTTAACCAATAATTATCACCATGTCTACACAAACCTACAAAATTTTGATTTCATAATTTTGACTGATATTTATAGTACAAGAGCCCAAGAGAAGAAAAAAGGCAGTTATCTCACCCTAATTTATGATTACTTTAATAGAACTATGTATAATTAATTGTCAAAATTGATGAGTCTGCCAATTATAGGTAGGGGGAATACAAAATCGCGGCTTTTTCAAAGCGATAGAAAAAACTAATTTTTCATTCGGAGCTCTATATCTTAAAAAGTAGGAACAACACAAGAAAACCTAAGAGAACATCATTTAAAGAAGAGTAAATTTGCTAAAATATGAGCCCAAATAGAGTTATTTACGTTAAATAGTTTTCGAGATATAGCTTTTTAATAAGCAACATTTCATAAAAACGTTGTATGGAGCCTACAGAAATATCAGTAGTTAGTGAATTTATTTTGAAAAATGTATATCTCAAAAACCATTTGATATACAGATGTCTATTAGCACTCAAATTAAAGCTAGTTTAATGAGCTATAAAGTAGTTTATGATGTTTATCTTCGTAGGAGAAATAGTTTACATGAAATTTGCTAAAATAAATTGATTTATAGTTGTTCGGACAAATTTTCATTTTCCAAATTTATATCCATATGCGAATATCATAAAAACTACTACCCCTACGAAGATAAGTGTAATAAACTACTTTATAGTAAATTAAATTTCCTTTATTTTGAGTGTTGGCAGACATATGTGCGTATTATGGGTCTAGAGATACATTTTTTTTAAATCCAACATTTTATACGAACAAATTAATTTTAGAAATTAACATTTTGTGACTTTATTTTGTCAAATATCATAAAAACTACTACTCCAACAAAGATAAACATAATTAACTATTTTGTAGTAAATTTAACTAG
>NW_027108333.1:58058-170289 GCF_000696795.3 Halyomorpha halys | reverse complement strand
GGGGTTCAAAATGAACCTTTACTAGCCCAACCGTGAAAAGAAAAGAATAGTCGAATTTTGTTATTTTTGTATTTTTAAATAAGTGAACATAATAAAAGGAACACAAAATATATAAGAATATAAAAACTAGAAAACAAAAAAATCTTAAAACTAGGGCCGCCCGTAGCTCAGTGGTTAAGACAGTCTTACCAATTTGATGTCTATTGGCGGTGCCGGTTCGAATCCGGCCTGGGACGTTGACTTTTTTCATTGAGTGGCGGTCCCACAAAATGAAGAACTTTGACCCCCCAACCATGGTTAGGCAGTATAGGACTCCAATGGGAGTCTTGGCAAAAAAAATCTTAAAACTATTACAAAATTAAAGGAATTGAACGAAAGAGAGAAAAAAAAGTCTTATATCACTGGTGATTGATGGGGCCCCGGTTGTGGTTGTTGTCCTGAGTGGATGTTCTGGAGGAGGTAGATCAACGTACGTCCGGCCGCCTTGTCCTCTTGGAGGATGAGCCGAAGTATTATGTTCGTTAATGTGCTGAAACCGAAAATGAACTCCATTTTCTATACAACCTGCATATATCGATGAAGTTTGATTCAAGTAAAATTTTGAATTCACAATGAGAATTGCAGTTTAAAATTTTTAATTTTCTTAATTCGGTAGATAAAAAATAAAAATTCGAGAATTAATAGAATAATAATTGATTTATATTAAAGCGCAGTTCGTTTGGAGAGAATTAGTAATAGTAGATAAGCTATTGTTTACATTAATGTCCATTCATAAAAAAAGAAGCAACTAATGTGTCATAATTTGGGTTTAATAGCTTCGATAATAATAGTTTGATGTAATTGATAATGGGGCCATTTATACACAACCCACGCGAGCTATGAAAATTTTCAAAAAGTCATATTAACGGGCCGATCGATAAAGACAGGTTTGACTATAGATAGGCAGGTGGACACGCAACCAAATTTTATTCTAGAAATCTAAAATGCGAGTAAATATTTTAAATATGAGGCCTATTTTTTTTTCATATCCTCTATCAGTACAAGTTCCTCTACCTTTGTAAAGAGAAGAAGACGAAAGTAACAGGCATCTTCATTTTTAATTCATTGCGGAAATAGAGATGCATGTTAATTAAACCTGAAAGTATGTGCACATGGGTGTAGTCAGCATTTCCTTCAAGGAGAGAAGGGCTCAAGAAAACTAGGAAATAAGAAAACTCGTTCCATGTTTCGATTTTAACGAATGTATTTCTTTTGATAGCAATTACTGAATAGTAAGATGATTTTTAAAATATGAAAATGGTTTTATTGTATTTTATCTCAGTTAAGGCAATTGTAGAGATAAAAGAATTCATTTTAACAATATTAACATAAATAAATCAAATAATAAAAAATATAATGAAATAAAATTAAACATTAAGTTAAGGGGAAAAAATGTAATGCATGTTTGATTCTAAAAATGAAAATAAAACAGTTAATACAAGTCGTTAACATAAGTGACAGAAACTTTCGAAGCACAAAAAATTCCAAATCCTAACCCAAATTTAAAATTTGTTTTTATTTTTTTTATATATATACATATACAATGCTTAATGCTTAGATATCCAAATTGATTCATAAACACTGAGGTATGCTCAATTCTGTTAGCTTAAGAAATAATAAAAATAAGAATTATTTGGAAGCATAGCCAATTTATTATATATATAACACGAATTGCAAAAAAATCTAACTCCATTCTTCACAAATTGGATTATATATATATTTCACAAAGTTTTAAGTTTCTGAAATAGCTAGAATATCGAAAAATAAAAATTAATATCAACTTTTTTATTTATAAATCGATTATATACGTTGGTCAAAAACTGAAAGATCGAATATTTGTCGTTGAATAATCGACCTTAGCATAGATCCATTTCTGAGGACACAATGCACAGTAAATGAACTCTATTGAAATGTGTTCTACATTATGAAACAATGAGTTATGTAACAAATCCATCGTATCAGAAGATACACATCAAGTTATATGCAATCTTATTTGAAAACTCAGCATCTAAAATAATATATAATAGATTACATTTCAGAAACAGGGCCTCTTGAAGTCATCAAGAGAAGAATCATCATGGTGGCATTCCAATCATGATGATTCTTTTCTTTATGATTGGTTCCCAATCGGTTTTATCAATTATCTTTTCTGATGTTTGGGTGCTGCCTGAAAGATTTGAACAGATAAATGTACAGTAAAAGTGACCAAATTGGAGATTCGGATTTACAAAAGTCAATCACACAAATGTTCTCCATTGAATGGTTGTTATTTATTGTAATAGTTAGCTAGTTCAAAAACGGTGTGGCAAGTGAATGTTAGTAATTTATAAAAACTTTATGACATTTGAAGCTATGATTGAACAAATTATTACGTTAATCTCGCACTTCCTACTTCTTTCATTTTCGACAAATCAATAGCTCGTTTATTGTCATTAAAGTTGAGTAAGATGGGAGTGTTATTTTTCATATTATCGATTATTTCAGTGTCATTTACAGAAATTCAAATTCTTGGCATCTTTTTTTTTTTTCTAAAAATGGATAAACGCTAAAAATACAGAGGAAGTGAGTAATTCTGAATGCTTCTAGAGTCTAGCACGGTGGGTCCCATCATGAAGAAAACTGCAAAATCATAAAGACAAAATTCAAAAGAAATTGAACCAACAAATAATGAAAGGAAAGAGATACAACATTAGTTCGGATTCAAAAGGGGTTCAACTAAAGTAAACCAGAACAAGCTTTTGAATCTAGCAATGGAGGAAATAATCCAAGATGCTTTACTCCACAACCCTGGAATTCTGCCAAAAACCACTGTGTTCGATGAAACGTTAATAAAGTGGTCTAGATAAATTTCACAAACAGTTAGTATCATCTGTTTACGAGATAAAGAAGAAAATATTCGAGAATTACGTCTCAGATCAGAAAACTTCGTTTGAATCTCTATACTTGGTACCCAATGTCAGTAACTGTGCAGAAGTTACTAGTCCAGAAATTGTAGAGTATAGCTAAAAAGATCTTAACGGAAGTGAAACTTCAATAAAGGTTAATGACAGCTTAAAGACACCATAGACCCAGCTATTGCTAGTTTGAGGCATCCTACAAAAACAAAATCCATTGAATTCTATCCAGAAGTCCAGCGAATCTTTCAATACAGTCAGCCTGATTCATCAGTATTCATGTCCAAACATGACAAGCAGCAATTAGAGCAATTATTTTTTAATCGGGTAGATTTGTTTTGACTTTTACTAACCTATATAGGGAAAGTAGTGCGATCGTGAAAAAATTCGAATTTGAGCTTCCAACAGAAAAACACGTCAATAGACCTGAGTTCAGATAAAAAAGTCTCGAAAATGGTCTGGGTATTTGAACTGCCTAGTTCAAAAACGAGAAGTTATGCGAAACTGAAATTGCTAGTAGTAATAATAAATGGATAAATGTAAACTATGGAAGGATTAAATAATAAATTTAAAGAGGTGAGAGGAAGAATATTTTTTCTAGGACGAAAACACATTTCGAGAAATTAGTGTAGTATATTATATATCGTTGGAAAGTCAAAGATTTTTGAAGAGAAAAACATTCAACATAAAAAGACGTTAACGTTAATGGAGAGTGACGAAGAACGCTTAAGTAAAAGGTTTGTTCTACCATGATTTTGACTTGAGCAGTAAGTTTTTCCGTTTCGCCAGTCAGATAAATGTTTTCGTCACTTAAATTTTTTTTATTTCATGTAACGTATATCTGAGTCTTTCAGTTAACAGGATAACTTTAGTAAATTGTTACATTTTTATAGTTCTTTTACGTAAGAAAAATGTTTAAATTTGCAACGAAAATATTATTTTAAGAACGTTCCAGAAAACTGTTGAAGTGGGAATTTGTTAATTTGTTAGCTTAAAAGTTGATTTAGAAAATCAGTACGAGAAAGTATTGCCAGAATTAATAATATAAAAACATCTGTTCTGAAACGAGCGAGGATCAATTTCAACCCTAAGTACGGTAGTAGTAAGTGGAAGCTGTATGATGCGTTATTTTGTCCACCCCCAAATCGGTAATTTTACCGACTGTAGGATAAGGTAATCTACAACAACTGTTTAATGTTCAAAGCGTGAATGAATATGATCTTGAATTAATTTTTTTTTAATAATTATCCACAACATTAAAAAGTTTTTTGGATATTAAATAATTTATTAATTTAAGTTTATTTATTACGTACATATTAGTAGACGAGTCATTTGAATATTTGACTCTTAGAATCTATACCACTGATCTTAAATAGTATAGTTGTTTTTATTTTGTTCTGAGACTAGGGGTACATGGAACTGTTAAGAGAGCGTATATATAAAAATTTTCATGTTCGTGAACCTATTTTAGTAGATTATTAACTAATTAAAAATATTCAATGTCGCTTTGGTGGTTAGGCCAATTGAGTACCTTGCCACCAGGTTGCGTGTTAAAAAATACCTTTTCAATCGTAATTCTCCCGGTTTAAATACAAAAAATAAATAGGATCCATATGGCTATGAAAGTTCATGAATACACCGAAAAGGAACTCTAGTACATATAGCAGCAACTATCACAGTGTAATGATAAAGTAACCAATGATATTGGATTTTCGATTTAAAACTTTTCCAAAATTGTATTTCCTTATTAAATTACAGTTTATGTACTCAATGTACATATTGTAGTATATAATTGTAAATGTTTAAATAAATAAAATTAGGAGGTAAGAAAAAAAAAAAAAAAAAAAAAAAAAAAACAATGTACATAAACACGAAAAAATATATTCTCTCTTAGTCTATAACAAATTTGGATCAACGACTCAGCGATTTACATCCCGCTTGTTATTTGCCCCTGAGTATTGAACTAGGTCCACCACAATGACCACAGCCTTCCTACATAAGAAAGGACGTTCCATTTCCCCATCATTTAGGTTAACAAATGCCTAGGATAACAGCAAAATTATTGGTCAAATAAAATTCTTAATTCTTAAAACTGCATCGTTCGGAATTCTATTACTTCCATTATAATATAATACTATTATTTCCCTAATGGTAATTTTACACATATTTTTTTAAGCTTCTCGTATTATTCCATATCGTTAACTTTCGCACACTTCTCAGTATGCTAACTCCAATTTTCCATTATTAACATAAGCACTTTCATTTTTAATTTTTCTAATATTGTTAAAGTTTATCTTCTTTTATATTTCCTCACTTCTGCAAAATTGTATTTTATCATCTAGTATCATTGGTTATCTTCTGAATTTTTTATTATACTACATTTTTCCTTTACTATGGTTTTCATCTCCTGTATGTTTTTATATCTGACAAAGCCCTGAATTTAAGGCTAAATTTTAAATTAAATTATAATAATTAAATTTCACTTATTTGAATTCATTATTACTCCACATATTGCACCTCCTCCTTATCTCTTCACATTGAATTTATGGTTAACTACAAACATAAGTGCACAAATTTACGGATATGCCAGTAAAATTAACTCACTAAAACTGCAACAATTGCAAACTACAGTACTAAGAATGATCAGTAATGCTCCTCCATACATCAGTAACAAGAATTTACACCAAGACCAATGACCTGCCTACATACAATCAACCATTGAAACACTATATAAACAGTTGAACCACAGACATCAAATAAACACCAACCCTCTAATTCAAGGACTGTCAATACAAGACTTACCTGTTACCAGACAACTTGACTAAGGAGTTGGAATCGGAACCTCTAAAATTGATTTTCAAATTTTAATTTCATTAGAGTGCTACCAATGGTTAGTTTCTCTACACGCCTGTAACACTCCATTTTAACTAAGATCAAATTTACTAAATGCATTATATAATATACAGTTGTAAATTTCAATAGATATTACAAAAAAAAAATTAATTTCAACAATACCTCAACTTAATCTTGGATGACCTTAACCATCATGCTTTCATAACATAATTTTTTTTTTTTGTACATCTCATTCACTGGTTGTAAAATATTAATTACAGCCGTCAATAAAATCAATAAAGAAAAAAAAATAAAAAACTACTCTAACATATCATTATTTCCATTATACCACTTTAAAATCTGTTTGCAATTCCTTGAGTCTATATATTAACTAATATATAAAAACCATCAGTGCTCACTCATCAGTTTCCAGGAAAGCATATTTTATATTTTATGTTGTCTTAAAAATTATTTTAGGGTATAAAAGCTATTACATGGTTATGTTTGAGAACCTTTTACACATTCTAATTTTATTTTAAATAGTTAAAACCAATTTGCTGAATATCTATTCCAGTGAAAAGACAAAAACCTGACAGTACAGAATTTATTGAATACACACTTTTTGCTGAAAATCAGCCATATAATCAATACAAGATAGGCCCATAAAAATATATAATAGGTCTTTACAAAAATCTTTGTCCCTGAATTGATTCCTGGCTTTAAAGTCTCCATTTTAATCCTATTCCACATATTCCAATATGTTGTAAACAATGCATATACCGTTATTTACTCTTATATTGTTAGCTGATGCATTGAATTTCAGAAAAAAGAAAAATTATTTCTAGTTATGACTTAATTAGTCATATTGTTTTAGATATTAAAAAAAGTTATTTAATTTTTTTTTTTTTGTAGGTATTGTAAAGGATGTAGAGCCAAAAATTGGATAAAACTTCTAGATTAGTCTTGAATAAAATGGACTGCCGGGAGTGAACAGGTTAAATTCTTCAAAATCTACTTTTTTAGATGGTAACAGTACCTGTTACATAATATAGGTAAACATTTAATTAATAAAATATTGGTTTAATTGATTAGTTTTTAAGTTTAATTTTTCAGAAAAATTTTGACAACCTGGAGGATAGTCATTTTTTTTTTTTTATGTCAGTGAATAATTTAACTATATTTATAAAATAAAGTAACAACTAATTATTAAACATTTTCCCTTTTTTTCAGAAGTAAACAATTTAACTATAGTCAATAAACTAATAAAAAAGACTTAAATAATTATAGACTAAGAAACAAAAATCTGACACGATGCACGCATCACACAACTTTTACTTACCACCCTACTTCGAGTTGAAATTATTCCTAGTTTGTTTCAGAACACATATTCTATAACATTCGGAGCCCAGCTCTTGCAGCTGTATATCAGAGCTGGCTTTACCATGGCCTGTACATTGTACACCTTTAGCTTCAGATTTTTGGAGATTTTCAGGATTTCAGTATTCTTTAGAAATAGGTTATGTTTTTGCTTGTTGTACACGAGTCTATCTCAGTTTGTTGAGGTTATTGTGGAGCTGAGGTATTTGAAATCTAACCATAGTAACCTCATATATATAACTTCAGAAAAAATAAAAAAATAACATTACAAATTGTGTGTATATATATATATATTATTTATTTATATGTACATTTTCAATATTTGTACCAGTATAAATGGAAGTGATATAAAATTTAAAAATTAAGTTAAGCTTGTGTTTGAAACCCTCAAAAAATTTCTAAAGAATTAGATAGATAAGAAAACATACAACGCATTTTCATGATACAAAATAAAGTAGACAAATATATTGAGGAAGATACCAATACAATAGTGATTGTGTGGAGATTAAAGGTGAATCTATTTGAAGCCAATGACCAGTATCCAAACCATATCAGAAAGCACAGACACTTTAAGCACAGCATCCTAACTTCTCAAGCAAGTATTGATTGCCTATTTTTTTTGGATTAAGATTAAATGTTAAAAAGCAGTCAATAAAAAATGATTTGATGTCTGCAACTTAATTTATTAAAATCGGTGAGTAAATTTTAGGTAATATTTAAATTTTTGTAATAATAAATGAACTAATAGTACATAAACTATATTTTTTTTTTATTGTACTTATATACTTATAAAATTATAATACTGAAATGCCTGGAAGAATATTTTTCCAATGGTGTGGAGAGTAAAAATTTGAGATGGAATACAAAATTTAATGTTGAACCAGAGCAACTCAAAAAAAGCGATTGCTTTGAAGCCCCAGATTCAACAGTATAGTTAAAAGTTAAACCTCAAATTTTGATGAGGATTAAATAATTTTTTTTCCCAGGATTACTAAGGTTCATTATTGATAATAATTAACCTAACTGAGAGGAATCAATTATGATGTAACACATATTTTTCAAAGCCATTGGATAAGTTAGTGGCCCAATTCACAGAAAATCACTTTATTTAGATAAATGAGGGCCAGGATAATAGATATAATTCTGTTTGAAAGATTAGCAACAAACAGTTTGGCTATTGTATGTAATATGAATAAAAACAATATCAATAAGAACAATCAAAAAAGAACACAAAATTTAATATTTACAAACATTTCTTGTATATTTACACAACAAAGAATTTACATTTCTTTCACGTTTTGTAAATTTCACCAAGTAAAAAATAATTTGTAAATTATAAACAAAATAAAAAAAAATTACTTATAAATTATACAATTTTTCTTTCTTTTTTTAAAGATAACAATGTCTTCTTTTTTTTTAATTTATTTTTTAAAATAAAAATATTAAAACTATTAAAACTAACTCAATGCAAAATTTCATCAAATAACTCAGTTGTTTCAACAACTACTTCATTGGTAATAAGATCAGATGATGAAACCTGCTCAATCTCTTTATTTTGATAATCATTAAACATTAATGAATCATCAGCAATAAGAGTATCAGCAGCTTGGAAGATATCTTCATCAGTTGCATTCAATGGCAACGAAGGGATATTAGGCCTCCTTTGGGGGAAGTTGTGAGAAACACCATGCACTGTTTCAGTATGCCTATGGTAAGCATGTCTCGTGAGGAAACCTCTTTTACAAAGACCACATTTATGCGGATAAATACGAGTATGTACATGCAGATGTCTCCTTAAAGTTGCAGGTACAGAAAATGTGCGAGGACAATGTGGACATTGGTAAGGCCTAACACGCCAATGTTTTCTTCGGTGTACAGCTAACAAAGATGTATCTCTAAAACTTCTATTACAAACTGTACAAACATAGCATGCTTCATGTGTCTTTGTATGCATCCAAAAATTTGCTTTGTTTGCAAAAGAAAGATTACATCTTGGACATTTGTATCTTCCAGGCTTCATATGAGAAAATTTATGTTCTTTTAACGCTTCCTCAGTAGTGAAGCCAAGCTGACAAACATCACATTTAGCTTTGATTTTATCTCCATGTATTTTCAAATGAGTGATTAGAAGAGTTTTATTTCTAAATCTCTTCTTACACACATCACAATTTAACTGTTTCTCAAAATAATGACGTCTTTCATGTTTCCTAAGAGCTAAAAGATCTTCAAAAACTTTTCCACACAGAGTACAGGAACCTGATTCTCCTTGGTGATATGTTTCATTATGCAATAGTAGTGATTTTTTACTAATAAATTTTATGTTGCATATCTGACATTCAAAGGGACCCTTATGTTTTGCTTCGTGTCTATTCCTAAATGTTTCTGACATAAATGTACGATCGCAATGACTGCATTTATATAAATGTGCACCATGTACTTCAAGAACATGCTGCTGGATATCATTTTTATTTTCAAATTCTAGAAGACAAAATTGACAAGCACCTTTATTTGTACCTCGGTAATGAACCTGAAAGTGTTTTTTCAGTAGAAATCTAGATTGAAATGTCTTAACACAGCGATGGCATTTGAATCCCATAGGTTCTTTATCTGCCACCGATTGAGGTGGCTGAATGATCCTATTAGCATGCCCTGTGTAAAGATAATGTCTTTTGAGTAGTTTGTTATCATAGAACGAAACAGAGCAAGTAACACATGTGAGGCAATCCATTTGTTGATGTTCTTCTAGAAGCTCTTTATTAGCAAAAACAATACCACATGTTTCACACTCTTTGCCATCTTTCCTTACAAAATCTTCAATAGAATCAGTATTTCTGCTAACCTTAACAAACATATCCTTATAATCATCAGCAGAACGTAGTGCCTCTTCATTTTGACCAGGTATTATGGCACGAATATTAAAATTCTGTTTAACGACTTTAAAAGTAGCTTCTGTTTTCTTATACTTGTCTCTAATTTTATTGAGTTCAACAGCTGTAGTGCTTACCTGTCTTAAATGGCCAGTATGATCCCAATGATTCCGTAAGTCTTCAATATTCACAAATTGATCACCACAATCTTTGCAATATAAAGGAACAGAAGTAGGTTGGCTCTTCTTTCCTTGAAAGGTAGGCGCCTCCACTTCAACGAACTCCACTGTGTCCCCCCTAATAAAACACAGATGTTTTGTTAAATCACCAAGTTTAAATTGCTCCTCACAACCTTCACATCGTAAGTAAGATATACATTCTTCTTCACTCCTTTCTAAAGTTCTGACTTCATTATTGTTTTCAGGATCCTTAAAAAACTCGGGCATTTCTGTGGCTAGTTCAGCACCAGTATTTTCTTCCTAAAAATAAGAAATCAATTAATAATTCACACAAACCTTTTAAAACCTATAACAGGCCAGTCACTATATCTGAAAAAGGCTCATTTTTTCAGAAGCCCAGTATGCTGTAAGAACTATTACAACTAATAAAAACAAAGTTTACTAATTCCAAAGTCTTGTAGCTTATACTATTTGCAAATAAAAATCATAAAAATGTTTGAACATTGTTTACAAAATGAAATGCCGCCCATGAGGACATTAGTGAACCAGGTGAGGGATTTTTGAGATAATATGAACAATTTAGATTCATTCAGATATAAATATTTCATCAAGTCTGCTGCAAAGATAAACAAACTAAGTCTTGCAACACTCCCACCAGCTTCAGATACTTCCAAATTCCAGAGAGAGGCTTGAAAAATGAGAACAAAATGCATCTTGAGCAAATATACCAGCCCGGAGCTTCAAAACATAACTTAATTAACATTCTAATTATCATTATTCATAATCAAACTCATTTTCATTATATTTTGTCAATAAATAATCTTAAATAATTGTAAATATTACACTATTACACGTACTTAATAAGCAATCAATTAAGAATATATTTGTGTTTTTCAATTTCCCAAGATTTTTCTAGTAATTATAAAACTATAAAAAAAAAATTATTTTAACATATAATTAATACTTCAACCCCTGCTGCCAAATTTATGTATCAAACCCTCTGGCCTCTGGTTTCTGGAGTTTTTCTATTATAAGATCTGTACCAGGGACCAAAACAAACTATTAGCTCTTCTTGTATAAATAAAATAACTTCTATTTTTATTTTAGCACAATAAATGTTTCATTAAAATAAGTTATTTATTCCAAAACTCATATGAGAGGAGAAAGTTTTAATAAAAAAAGTAATTTGTTGATAAAGATTTGTTTCAAAATAAATAATAAAAAATACCTATTAGTGCATTTTATTTAACACTTTAGTTAAATTTTATATAGAATATTTGCTGTAAAATGTAACTTGCCAAACTGTAACTATAATCACAAAAACCATATTTTATAGATATAAATGCCCTTTCAACACTAACCTGAGCAGCCAAGCAACCTTCAAAATGATAAAATATTAGTAAAACAACAACCTAATCTTATTATTTTTGCATAATTTTATTGCATTTAAGTAGAAATTATACAGAGGATATTAACTTTTTTTCTTGTAACGTTTTAAATACATCCCAAAAAAATAAAAGTTCCAGCTAAAACGTTTACATTAAAATCTTTTAAATAAAATTTTTAAGTTAATTTTTAATCTTAAAGAGTTATTTATTTTGTAATTTAAAAGTAATGTTTTGGTGAAAATGTTAAAATAAAACTTGTTGTTTATTGTTTCATGTGCCATAATCTGTTTTAAAGTAAGGAGCAGCGATACGTAATCACACATGAGTTTTCTAGTATTGAGAATAGTCAAGACTAGAAAAACTAAGAATTTTAAATTAATAGATAATTTCATTTTTAAAATTCGGACCAGGCAAATATTCCAATCCATACTTAATAACTAATAAATTTATTAAGAATCCTTAATTATTTCTTTTTTTACAATCATTATTTTTACCTGCTTCTAAAGAAAACTAAAACTACTAATTATAATACATTATTATAATTTATTAATGCTGGGAAATCATGAGAAAATTAAAATGATTCTAGTAGCCGTGATAAACTATTGGAGGAAAGTCTGGCCGTAGAATTAAAAGTGATGCCAACCAGTGATTTAATGTATGCCATTATACAAACTGACATAGGGCAGGTGAAAGGGTAAAATAATATTCTCCATCCAATTGTTTGACTAGATGAAAGCGTGCAAGCTCAGTCATACCTCATGCTGTATGAAGAGTCACCTCACATCATGAACAGGTAATACAACCTCCACAAAAGTGAATTTATATTCACATCTATCATACAATGACTAAAATTTGCTTACCTGGGGAGGTTGATCTTGCTCAATTCTCGTTGTTTCATCTGCAGTACAAGATTGACATTGATAAGTACCAGAACTGGAATCATTTTTGAAGTTGGAATCGACATACCTATAAAAGAATACATTGACTATACATCCTAATTTTGAGGTATATATAATTATCTCAAGTTCAGAAAAGCTCTATACAACAATAAAACTTTTCTTATACAAGAAACTAAAGACAATAAAATAGAATAAAACTCAAGCAGAATTAAAAATAACTGAGATAACTAATAACTGAGAAAAACTCATATTTCAAACTAAAAATAGTGAGGAAAATTATCTTCAGTATGGTGGAAAAAAAGTGCTGTGACTCAGAATAAGCTCTAATAAATTGACAGGTACAATGATGGCAGTTTATAACTGAATGTAGGTCAGTCACATAAAATTCTGCACAAAAGTGTCATATTACTTGAGTTTTTGTTTCTATAATTATATCACAGCCCAATACAAATAAACTTATATTTTTTTACTGATATGATAGTGTAGTGGGGGGTAAGGGTTCAAAAGAAATCTTTACTAGCACAACCATAAATAGAAATGAAAATAAAAGAAACGAACAGCCGAATTTTGTTATTATTGTATTTTATGTAATGAAAATGATTAAGACGATGGAGATGGCCAGAATGCTGGCTATTAAGTGAACATAGTGAGGAGACACTTGAGACGATGTACGTGCACATAATGAGACCTTATGTTGTCATCAGTTCATCTACCTTCTAAAAAACAACAAAGAGCGGTTTTGTTTTGATTTTTATAACATCTGTCACATAATCGATTACCAAACATATGTTGGCCACAACAGTTAGGTATGATCAACCCTTTACTAAAGTTAACAGGAATTAATACCTTTTTATTTTATTTCAGAAGAAATAAATTTTCTCAGTTCATTTCTTGTTTTCCATTGAGCGATTCATTCTCTTTCAGTTGATAATTCTTAATACTTCAGCTAAAGTATTTTTTGAAAATTAGGTGGCTTAAAAGTGTATTTTATAGTACCTTTACCTAGTGAACTAATATCCAAGCCTCAGGAAAGGTATAAAACAAAACAGCTCTAACAATAAGCCCTCCATGTAAAAAAGAAGTGAAATATGTTAAAAAGTGTTATTTTGGCCTTTTTATTATGTTGATAAATTACATAGCTGGAAACTAAAATTTGCAAATAGTATTGAATTTCTGTCACCATTTGAATAAACTTGTGGGAAATTTGAATTAAATGCGTATCGAATCACAATGAGCCTCTGGCTTTCTCAAGAACCTAAACAAACAGGAGAGGAACTAATGCACCTCCCTGCCTCACAAGATCTCTCGGAATGATAGGGTTAGATAATCCAGCTTTAACTTTACATATTACTCCAGATTTCAAAAAGTCCCCTCCCCGACTATGTCATCCTCATCCAGTGGTTTGAGGTCATCAACAAGGGGAACTTGAGAACGCCACAAACCACAACGGGTTCTCCCTAATCAAACAAATCTTTGAAGTGTTGTCATGGTTAATCACAATGTTTTTTTTCATTCAGAAGTGTCCATTCTAACCTCAACATACACTACTTTGATATACAACTTAATATATTTCTTGACTTCAATGAATAAACTTCTCTAATGTGATTAAGAGTATTTTGCTACTGAATCTTTTTCTTATGGTGAAGGAGCTCTTCAAAACATTTTCAGTGTGTCTGTATCATATCAATCCTTATTTTTTACATTTGTGGTTCTAGTGCAATCTCTATTATACCTTGGACTAAGTGGTTTCACTCAAATAGTTCCAAAACATCTATCGCCTCTCTAAGTATAAATATCAGTACTGAATTTCTTTCTTTTCACACAACTATACACCAACCAGGTACAGGCTATGTATCCCCCTATTGTCTGGCCTGAATTCTCCATATGACTCAACTTTCTTTGAACCAAATATTTTCTGTAATACTTTATTTTCAAACCTTCTAGCATTTGTCAGGCAATGGATTGGACTATGTTTGTATACTACTTCACTACAGGATATTTTTTATCTCAAAACTATTTTTACTTTCAAAACCTTTTGTGTTCCACACAACTTTGAAAGTGACTAGTAGTTCTTTTTCTTCTTCTTTATCTTCCTCTTATGCCATTAGTAGGTGTCGAGGACCCTCTATACAGTGGAGCCACTCCTCTCCACTTCCCGCTGCTCGCCACTTCGAAGTAACTACTACATGTCCCTTAACTTTTTTCAAAAACTATTTATCAACCTACGAAGAATGGGAGATTGGTCAAATGAAAAAGTTAACAGCAATATAACATTTTTGAAAAACACTTTGTATGAAGTAATGAGGTCTTTCAAAAATACTACTAAGAGATTATAAAAAAATTGAAATAAAAAATTAACTCTCATTGATAATTTTATATTTGTACATCAAAAAATAGATTTTTATAAGAATGTACCCTCATTAATTAATTTGATGGCATAAACTAAAATTATTTAGAGCCAAGGGGTGTAGCTTTGACTCAAAACAAAAATAACTATTGAAAATAAAATAAAAATATAATTTGTAGTAATTTATATGAAGATAGAATCAGAAAGCATTAATAATACAAAATTAAATTACTATAATTTTTATCTTACCTTTTATTGCAAGTAACGCATGTTAATGAAACAATGCTTGAATTACAAACATGTCGACAATAAACCTCAGTATTTGTTGTATGAAAACCACATGAGACACAGGTTAGTTGTTTATCTGCAGAAATATGACTCTTCATGTGTCTTTTAAGTTGTGCCAATGTCTCAAATCTGGCACCACAATCTTCGCAAACCTCTTTACCGCCATGCAGCCTTTGAATGTGCATACTCAATGACATCAAGCTAACATAGCCTTTACCACAGTATTTACATGAGTATTCTTTTTTTTTTCTAGCCTTAGGAGGAGGATCTTCTTTAATCTCTTTTGTTTCCTAATTGTTAAAAATGAAAATTAGTTAACTAGTTCATTTAAGCTTCATGTGAATACAAATACCTAGGAAGGGATTATGCTATCCATGATTTACCAAAGTCTCAATCATATTTTTAATCAAAGTTTTATCAGTGTAATAATAATAATTGTTTTAAATTGATAGTATGTGGAATCAAGCATGGCTGATGACATGGCAGTAGGGCAGGGCGTTGCTGGACTGGACCGATGGTATAATTTCAAGGTTGTCTAATCGAACTTTGTTTATCTTTGTTTAGATCTTTTAGTAAATCACTTCTCTAATATTTTTATTTTAAATAATTTTTAGAGTTAAGTTTGATAGTATTGTTACTTTCTTTTTAATAGATTTTAAAAGAGTTAAAAATTTAATAGTTAATTTAATAATTGCTAAACATCAGTGATCAAAATAATGATGTTAAATCAACTTAGATTCTCAAAGAACATCACATGACATGAGGCACTTGGTTGGTGAACATGCTTTTATAGATAATAAAGTAACACCTAGGTATTAAATTACAATACTGGTATGTTTTTATGTCGATAATGTCGATTTTAATAGACTACCATGTTCTGTGAGTTTTCCAACTTGTTCATATTGTGCGTTAAATTCTACTGAAAATGAGCAAATATAGATGAATGCTAAAATAAAATGAATTTCAAGTGATTTTAATTTTTTAATTATACTGTTATAAAAAAATCGTAAGCAGGTAGAATTACCTGCCATGGCAAGCAAAAGATGTCTATAAATGCAGATAGCTGCGATACACAACAATAATGAAGTGTTAGGTGGGAACATGAGATGTTGTGGACTGGTTGGCTTGTGGATTAGGCAACTCGGCTACTCTAGTCTCCCACTCTGTGGAAGCCACATGCCATCATGTTTATCTCGGACTAGCAAAGATAAACATTTTTTGAAAATATAAGAAAAAAATAATTTAAAGGCTTAACATTTGAAGAAAAAAAAGGGTACTTACAGTATGCTGGATAGGCATAACTGCTGGTAAAGGTGGAGTAGTTGGTTTCTGTTTGAGAACTGGAAAAATAAATCTGAGTGAACTTGAAGCTTATAAATTTATTATATATATATATTTAACTATATGAAATGGACATTGGATCATCAAAATGAAAACAGGTTTCAATCTTATATTCTTCAATATTACAAACAAATAAAACATCATTTATTGCTTCATATTCGTAATATAATTATAAATTGCAAGATAACAACAATTACGTTGTTTGAAAACAAAAAATTGCAGTTCAGATGATAATTAGTAAAAAGCATACACTTCACTTTAAAAAACAGATTTAATCCATACACAAAAATCAATCAAAAAAGGGAACATTAAAACTGAAGCATTTATTATATTACCCAAATAATAACAGCCTTCCTACACTCTCTGGATGTAAATTAAAATTTTTAGAAAGCATGAATTATCGAGGATATTTCCTGAAGGCTTTTCAATGCACTGGTTTGTATTATAAAAGGTAAACATGTTTAAAAATGTGGTATTTGTTAGATAAGAGATCTGGATCTATTAACTTAGCTTTTGTAATTTTTTCAATAAAATATAAATTTGGAATCAACCATTATACGACCTCTGCTAGCCCTCCAAAAAAGTGAAACTGTCGTCAATACCCAATGAACTTAATCAGTGTCAACTGTACTTCTAGATGAAAACAGTTTCTTTTATTTACTATCACCCAGTTCCAGTAAATGTTATGGGCATTTTTCTCCATTAAAAAATCAATTCTAATCGTTAAGAATCCACTTTTTTATCATGAATATCTATTCTCTTCAGTTATATTTAAGTGGCTAAACTAAAAATTTCTGTAAAAACTAGATATCTGGGACAGTTTTGATTCAGGTCAAGAGAAACCAATTTTTCCAACTATTTTATCTGGCTCATTACTTGAAGCTTAGCAGAGAATCTGCAAGGGACAGAAATATGTTGGTTAGGCAAAAAAGGAAACTATTAAATGTAATTCATTAGCTCCACAATGATGTTTTTAATATACCAACAATATAATGATTGCGCTGAAGAGAAATACCGCTATTGAAAATAGATAAACACCACTACCTCATGAATATTTAATTATTTCATACACTTTATACATGACTGTTTATATCATATCGCTGCTCCGGAAGTATAATGATATAACTGTAAAATTGTAATTATTATATTGGAATTTTTCTGCTTCCTTATGTAGGTATCTCAATTGAAAAGGCTAAAATACACAGTAATTCTTAAGTACTTTTTTGAGAAGAACAATCATATTTCTTGTGTGTTGGTTGTACATGATTAATATGATTGTTATTATTTATAGTGAAATTTAGCCGTGCACTAAAGACATTAAGTCTTCTAAAATAGTAAAATAATGTGGTATCATATTAAAATGTAATCTATAATTGACATCCTTATCTGTCAACAACCATTTACTATATTTCCCACACTATACCTTCATGTAGTAAAAAGATCCATTTTCCATGGCTATCATAAGACACATTGACATCACTGCAGCATTACAATAAATCAGTTGAGAGTATCATGGTTGGAAATTTTCCAGTAACCCGCTTGGTACCATTACCTCAATAATATATGTAAAGGCATGGCGGCAGGAATGGCAATACTTTTGGCACTAAACAATTTTTCAGATTTTCGAGTATCTGATACCTAAGGTCTAACAGTTGATAGAGAGAGATCAGAACCAATAATAGAAACAAAAATGTTACTAACTTAAATATTTTACTTTTTAAATTACTTATGGAACAAAAAAACAAAAATAATGTAATATTCTTAAAAATCCTAAGTTATGATTTTAAAATATTTTTATCCTGAATTTCGATTAGCATACAATTAATAGAGCAATAAATTACTGTTGCAAAACAATTGTTTCGTTTATTTCTAAAAACCATCTGGTTTGTTCAAACATACTTTGGGTGGTTTTGGAAATAAATAACTAGATCTATTTATTTAATAACTATGTATCAAGGTAAATTACCTGTTTCTTGCATTGGCTCAGAATTTTCAACATTTTCTTGAAGTGTTACTTCGATCTTCCTATATTTTAAACTAACTTGATTAACTATGTATTCTTTCACTAAATCCACTTTATGTTCACAACGATCAACCCAATTTATATAGCTGGCACAATCCCAACATATTGAATCTCTGTAAGTAACAAGAACCACATACTTGGTGCCCAGAATTTCTTGAAGCTTTTGACCTAAAGATATCCGCGAAAATGCAGTTTGGGACTGTAATAAGGATATTCCTTTTTCTTTCGACTTCTCTGTACAAACAAAGCAACTAAATTGCTTAGATGCAAGGTTCTCCATGTCTAAATATTTCACTTTTCTCTTCATTTTTCTCCAATGACACAAATGTTCCTTATAGAGCAAAAAACCAAAAACCTCATTGAACAATTTTATGAACGCAAATAATCTAAATCAAGGCTGGAAGAGGAAATAAAGTAACTTTTTCAAGAGAAATAACAATGAAATAAATTTATCTTTCCTAAAATTATTTAGGCGGGAAGGTTAACTCACTTAGATACTTCACGATTGTCAGTGGTACTGTAAGGTACAAATTTTTTTTTTAATAATATTACTAAGTACATGCAACATGATTAACCGTAACAGGCCAACAGTAATAGCAAACAAAAATTAGATGTCACTGTAATTGCACAAAATTTAATTCTAATTATGGTTATCGTAATCATAATTGAGGAAAATCGTGGTCAGAGCTTTGTTCTATTGCCATATAGAATGACAACATTAGATTTCAGAAGCATAGTGAACTATGAACACTTGAACAATAAACAAATATAAATATCAGTTTAAAAGCAACGCAAAAGAAAGCTGTAATGCAATCAACAGTGTAGCCAAAACCTCCAAAAATTACATCAAAAAGAAGAAAGTAATGGAAAATTTATTTCTTTTTAGACTTATCAAACAAATGGATCGTGTTATATGTCCACATCAATCGTCAAACAAGGAGAAAATATTCACTTCAACAAAATGAAATCAAAACAATCGAGAAAAATGTATCAGAAAATGATAATTTTATCAAGGCCATAAGCATTAAATATTACATATGAAATCATTTAAAATAAAATTTATATGCGTATAACTTAACACCAATTAATATTCCGAATACGGGTCAATATTAAAAATTACTTAAAATTCAATAGGAAGTAAATCTTCTGATTCAATTGGCACAACAGGCACATGAAACTGCTCTTGGCTTGTTCTACAGCTATCAACTTTTTCTCTCTGTCTCTTAGGTGGTTAAATGTTATTCTCAATGGGCAAAGAATTGGAAATAAATTGGATATTTTCAAAATTAACCTATCCATATTTCACCAGTGCCTCCTTCCTCTCCCATTTCCTCTGGTGTATATGCCAGTTACCAGAAGAATTTGCTCTCAAATTGCTCCAGTTTATTTTTAACTATCTGAAACAGGATTCTAAAACAACTAATCCACCTTCCGAAGAATGGCAACATTACAACGTCTTCTTATGACTTGGCCTCTGGGTACCAATCTCCACCTTCATGGGGAAGTAACTTTTTTTTCACGAATTAGGCAGAGAGGTAATCTTCAAGTGTACTAGGTATTATCTTTCGAGAGTTCTTGAAGGTTTGACTGTGTGACGTGGTACATGCATATAAAATAATTCTTATACAATTCATTTCATAACAGAATTTTTGTGTCTTTAGGAGTTCCGACTCATGGTTTTGTGGCTAAAGTATTCATTTTTATAAAACAGGTTAGTTATAAAAAAGTAGAAACTAAGTAAAGATGTTGAATTTTCGCTGAGAAGCTTCTAAGAGAACACAATGTCCAACCATTTGCTGGAACTTCAATAAGGCATTATAAGTTAGATAAACGGATTTTTTTGTTTGGTCTCAATTTTTTTCTGGAGGGAATAGAACAATTATTATCTGGAGAAAAGATACCAAGTAATCAGTCCTTAACAATAACGAAGGCTATTATGCGCCAGAACTGGAAATATATCAATTTAATCAAAGGCTAGAGTTTTTTTCCTTATCCTTTTAAATGTTTGAAGAAATGTCAATTATAACCATTTTAATGATGAGAAGCCTTTTCAATTATAATCTTTTTAGAAGGAGCTATTCATTTGATTAAGTCGTTATTACGCGTTGCTCCGATCAATGTTTACGCATGTAAACATTTTATTTATTTTTTGGGGAAATTGAAAATATTTATTCAATTTTCTTAAATTTAAACACTTCTAATACTAAATATAACTTTATTATATTTAGTATTAGAAGTGTTTAAATTTAAGAAAATTGAAAATATTTATTCATTTAGGTTACCTATTAAACATATTACCAATTAAATTGTTTGTAATAACAAATTAACAGTTTATGACAATGCACAACTGGTTTATAACAAAACACTACGTCATATGTTTAAAATACTCAACTGTGAGGCCTGGTTACGACTCCCAGTAATTCTTGTTTTTGTGTATTGCACTGTTACTGTGACGGCAATACACAAGTTTACATTGCCGTCATCCTCATACGGCAATTATTTGCACGACCTACGTCCTCAGCTTACGGGGAGACTGCTATCTACAAATAAGACATTGCTATTCGTTTTCATCCAGCTGACATTATTAATTTACTACCAACCATGAATATTTAATTTTTTCTTGAGAAAGACCTCTCCCTTGTTTTGTATAGTTCATATTAATTAATTTCTTTATTGTTCTGTTTGTTATAAAACTTTATTGTTTCATTTTAGTTCAGTAACACTGCTAGCCCAATATCTACTATTAATGATATTGTTTACATGTTTGCTTTTGTGCAATAATTTAATACATTTAGAGAATTTAATTTTCCTATAATTTTCAATAACGATGACCCAAAAAAAGCAGAACCTGGCATTTACATCTAGGCTACTAGTGGGAGGAACAGTAGTTATGCGAGTTTGTTGTTCTCCTTAGTCTTCCACCGAAGACCGAATTAGCTGCATTCAGCCCCAGAGTGGAAATATCAAGATTTGAATCCACAATGTTCGATTGCACGTTGGGAACACTTGCCCCAGCGTACTAGGACATTACGTCTTCATATGGTATTATGCCGTAAGGAATCCAGGTGCTTTTTGCATAATAATATCTTATCTTATTAGGTATATTTACTCAGTAAAGTTGTCGGATTCTTCATAGCAACATCTCGAATCGAGAAATACAAGTTATCGTACATAGACTGAAGTTAGCATTCATCTTGACCAAAAAATTAAATGTGAATAAGCATTAGGAGCAACGACAAGCAAAAACCAACCCTACTTTGTTTCATCCTTTGAATTGGAAGTCCCATACCAAATTTGAAGTTTCACGACGGAACTATTAGGGTAGAGAGTTATAAAGGAAATTCCACCTTAGTATGCAAGATAATATATTTAAAGGTAATACATAATTATCTTCTTTGGCTGTATTATTACATTACACTTATGAATAATGTGCATGTATTACAATATAAATCGGAAATATTAAATAATTCATTAAATTATTGTATTATAGTAACTATTGCTGTATTGATATAATAAACTACAAATGTCCCAATGTGAGGTGCAATAGCAAAAATTGAAAAGAAACACAATTAGGAAAAAAGGAAATATCTCTTCCAACACTGTACCTCAGGCTTGAGCTTCCAAGCTCTAAGAAAACTTGGAAGAGCTAGTAAGAACTAGTTCCCTTCACTGAAGCTAATTCCTAAGAAATTACCTTTAATTTGGCTTTACGCAAACGGAAGAAATAAAATATGTTATAAATGTTCTGTTTTACATGATCAATAGATTCCATCAAACAAAAATTACATTCCGAGAATCTCAAAAGTGCGTGGACAGTTCTCGTAAGTCCTGATATTTTAATTTGCTTTTCAAAAATAATAAGACAAATTTTGTTGTTGTCCCGTGTTTTCAAATATGCATTCCTGTATTTTATGCCGCTTAAGAACGCCAATAAAGCTCGGGCAGTACATTAGGAACATCAGGGTGGATTAGTTTCGTTAGTTAACTCTTTCCTGATCAAGATCAATGTAATGCTGTACATATCGGAAATTTCACTTTATTAAACATTTTAGTCCTCCAAATGACTATAAAACACTTCCCGTGTCTTTTATCGATCAATTAGATTAGTAATAAAACAATAAAAATAAAAAATAAAAAAATCAAATCCATGGCCTCTCTCCTGGAAAATTTTGAAACTATTGAACAATGACAGTAATGTCATAACTAACACCACAAATCAACTTTGAGGCTCTTCTACTTGTCTTCCTGTTTTTACTTTCTTTAAGTTGAATATATTCATGTTTAAATATATCTAGCCCTTTAATTTACCTCCAAGTTGAGATCTAGCTGTAGCAGAAACAATATATCAACCTTTCTTGGCCTTAAAGTCCCCTATAATCCGATATACTTAGAAATCAGTTTGTCTTCGGTCAGTGCATATACGTTTACACGCGTGATATTAATCCAACGACCTCTGCGTAATGAACACATTCTTTCGTAATTAAAGGTGAATCAAGTCATGCTTTATTTCCTTCAAACTGGTATAACTATAAAGCCAGTGCCATTTTTTAGGTTTCTTTCTCCATTTGGGTGGCTCCTAGTCTGTAAAGCTCTGAATATCCCGTGATCCAATATGAAGTCCGTTAAACAAATTTTTGCATGTCCTACAATAAATACATTAAGAAAGATTTTTAAATATATGTAGTTCCCTAAAATAAATTTTCTAAAACTAAGATTTTCAATTAAAATAGAAGTTCCACGTGGTAAGTATCGGTCGTTTTCGAACATGCAAAGATGGTTGATAGTAATACCAACTATCAACCAAATCCTGATAGTACTCAGAAAATGTCAGTCATATTACTTTGAAGGAGATGGAAAAATAATGATAATCATTTATTTATTTTCTGCCGACATTTCGACGTTCGTTGTAGGTATGGGTGTTAATAGAGACCCTTCAAATGATCTATTATTCAATGGTTATTTTTATGACTGTATAAACATATTATTTTGATTAAAAAGAGAAATAGAAATAAAATATTTATAAGAAAGAAATATGGGTTAAATTCTATAATTCAGTAAAAGATACATCAAAATGAAAATGATAAACATTTTTTGCTTTGTATAAAATTGAAAAACAAGATCAATCTTCTTCACTACCAAGTACCTTATTGGTAATAAAGTTTTTTATTGGTCTTTTACTTTTGATGACTTGAATCAAAACTAAGAGGAAACCAGTATTGCTGAAAAATGAAAAAATCCAAAAGTCGTTACCAGTTAAACACTAAAGCAGAGGTGCCCAACCCAATAAGTAGCCATATTTATAGGTTTTTGCTAGCTAGCTGGCACCAATGTAATTTGTTGTCAATGTGACAGATAATGAAAATAAAAAAATGAACAAACTATTTCATCATTTATGGAAATATAATTTTGTGAAAGAAAAAGCTCGGATAAGCGTATTTACTTCCTCACATTTTACGAAAATATATATTTATTTAACTATTAAATCAAATAGCTGAAACAAATAATTAAAAAAAAGCACTGGATAAAGGCATTTTACCGAAGTCAAGTCTAGCTTATAGCACCAGCTGTCCTATACAGTTTTAGAAATAGAACTGAGATGTACATCGATACTTTCCTTAGTTCTCTTTGAAAATGATATAACCTGTTCTAATCATAATATGAGCCATTTTGTGAGGTTGTTGTTGAAAAAATTTATTTTAGATATGTAAATAATAAGAAAAGAACTGGAATGCTATTATTGGTCAGTACTGTATTATTCTGAAGTTATGCTTGGTCCTCTAAAAGCTCAAAGAAAAGTCCTGTCAGCAGTAGCAGCCAGTACTTTACTGGAAGCTGGATTTGATTCCAGCTATGACACTGCTCTTGAAACTTTAGTTGAAATTCTTCAAAGTGGTTAGTAATCATATATTCTTATCTTACAATGAGTTTTAGTTTTCTTCATTATATTTCATTCTTTGTTATTTCTTTCAGTTATTGTTGAAATAGGAAACAGTAGCCGTGCTTACTGTGAATTAGCAGGAAGAACAGAACCACTATTTGGAGATGTTTTACTTGCTCTCGTTAATTTAGGATTGCATATAAGTGATCTTGAAAGATTTGCCAAACGAGTAAACAGTATTGTAATTCCCTCACCCACTCCTAGTGTTCCCGCAAAACAACTAGGAATTTTGCAAGCAGGAGTGAAACCATCTCATCCTTCTCATATCCCCGCTCATCTTCCAGTATTTCCTGATCCACATGCATATATTAGAACTCCTGTGAGTATCACTAACATCATGGAAATTCTATTTGTATTATGTTAGTTATATATAATTAAAATTACCATATAATTGTTTAGTACTTTTGTGAAGTATTTATTATGAAAATTTATAATCTTTATTTTATAGTATTATCTTTTTTACGTTAATGTCAAATAGTAAAAGGTAACCTATATAATTAATATCAAAATATGTTCATTCAATATCATATTAAACTGTAATTTAGAAATGAGGATTGTTTGCAAATGTTCTGTATTGCTAACCTATACCACAGAACCAAATGTTTATAATAATGAAAATTGTTTTGTAATGATTTTTTTTAGAGGATGCTTTTTATCAATTAAGACCAGTTAATTACATAAAAATTTCCTGTTGTGGACCTTATTGAGGAATTTTATTTCTCTTGTGAGCTTTTGTTGGTAACTGTTGTCTACAGAACATAGCTAATGTTCTGAAATGCAATACTTTAGATATTTGTAAAGCCCTGATACTCTTAATAGCTTCTGGCATGTAACAGCTTTTGACTCTTGTCCTTTACACTCACTCATGATACACTGAATGTCCTTGTCAGCAGAAGCCAACCATATGTAGAATATCAATACCAATTATTAATTAATTAATACCCAAAAGCATTGGATTAATTGTGTTACATCTAAAATTATGCCAAAAAACACGAGGATCCTCTCACAATACTTTTGTTATCCAAATAATTTCTATAGTTATTACATATAAGCTTTAAATCATTTGACTATATTTTTTTAATTTCGAATTTACTAAAATTCCTCATTACTTTTCATCCTTGGAAATACTTTTAAGTTTTGTTCTCGTATGGAAAATTGTTCAATACTGTAGTTATTCCTCTCAACCACCAATAAATCACAGGATCAAGTATAATTAATTAATACTTGTATCAACACTAGGAAAAAACACTATAGGGTATTTACTTTCTTTTTATTTTAGTCCATACAAATGAAGTCTCTCAGGTTTTTTCTATCGAATTTGGCATGATGCTAAAAATCTAAAAGCTCAATGCTCAATAAATAGTAACACACTATGTTATAAAGCAATTCTATGTAACATAGTAATTGCTTATAACACAAAAAAATAATTTCAAAATAAATGGTTCGGGTTAGTATTAAGTTTTAGAATCACTGTAATTAATATAATATATTTATCTTATATATTTTAAAATTTGATTGTGTGTTTCAGACCCATAAGCAACCTGTAACTGAATATGAAGCAATTAGAGAGAAATCTGCGATACAAAAGAGAGATATTGAACGGGCTCTTAATAAATTTGAAACCAAAATCAATGACACAGATAGCCTCTTTCTCTCTCCAGATACTATATTTCCTGGTTTGTATAAATGTTATCAAGCTATATTTTACTTTAGGCTGAAATTTTATTAAAATTTCATATTCCATAAATGTCTTGGAAGATGAAAATTAACATAATTATTATTTTTCAGTGAAATAACTCAATCTTTCCAGTTAACATCTTTTATTCACACATGTAATAGTTTATAATATTTAGGCATATAGACAAATAAAAATAAATTTTTACCACTAAGACCCATGAAGAAATGTGGTGAGGTTACTTGGTAAGCTTTTTTAGGTGTATTGAATGTGGTGAAAACGTTTGAAAAATAAGATTATATTGCAAATTTTGTCTAATGGGCTTTTTATGAAAAAATAAAGTAACATCCAGCAGGGGAATATGTGAAACATTGATGTAGAGAAGATAATGTAATTAGGAAGATCGAGTAGTTTTACTGAAATCTAAAACATAATTATTATATTAAAATTTCATATTTTGTCTTACCGTGTTTTACAATAATTATAAAAACTGCTGATGACTAATATTTAAAATTAATGATGAGTTAATAGTTGACCGTGGATTTGTGTAAGTAAAGAGAAAATGGTTTAAAAGAATAGTAAAAACTTATTCATTAGTGTTAACATTTCAGCCAGAAAATCGGGCCTTCATTAGGGCTTAGAACAAAAAAAAAATATAATAACCATAATGGATAAAAAGAATTACAGAATGATTAGGGGAAATAACCAACAATATAGATATATAAATACTCTTGAAAGAAAATATGTAATCTTGAGTTTTGTAAGAAGATGAAGGCTAAATGAGAATAAGTGATAATAAAATTAAGAAAGAGGAAACAACAAAAAAATAAAACACATATGTAAATCTAGTAAGTAATTATAAGTACAAAATGAAAATTATTTAATATTAAAGTTATTAAAAATATGGGAAAGTAAACGTTCATGTAATTAATTAAATATGTAAGTAAAATAACAGAATTAAACAAATAAAATATAAAGTTATATAATTCAAAAGGAGTAAAGAAAAATGAATATGAATGAGAAAATCTGGTTATTAAATGTTTGTAAAAAAAGAAAATTAGGTTATGAAAAAGTAAGAATGAAAATTTATTAATTAATGAAATATGTAAGTACACTACTAGAATGAAAGATATTAAATATGAAGTTATATAAACCGAAAGGAGTAATTAGTAAATATGACGATAATAAGATGGGGTGAACATGACTGTGTGAATAAGGAAGAAAGGAGAAGGGGTGAAAAAAGAAATAAAATGGCTGTTTTCAAAGTTAAAATCAAGAATGTGTTTACAAGTTACATTATTTAGTTAAATAAAAGTAAAATATATAAAAAGTGACAACAAATAATTTGTAAAATAAAAGAACATAAAATATGTAAGAGAAAGTGTTTTATATTTACTTAAAGGATACAAATAAAAGTAAAATGCTACAAAATAAAAATAAATAATACTAGGAGTAGTCGAAAAATAAATAAATTAAGTATTTAGGAATATGCTAGAGATATTTTGCAATTTTCGTAGTTCTTTATAAGGTTATTCATGAAGTGATAGGGAAAGTTATTAGTTAAGAGTATCTGTTTTATGCGGTGTATGTTAGTTTCATGGAAATGGGAATTAGAGAGCGAAAGACAACAGTGAATAAGGGCTTTAGTTACATTAATTTTTTTTGTAAACGTGTTGGGAGCGATAGTTTAAAAGTATGCCTGAGTAAGTTGGTTTAGTGTACCAGTCAGTGAATATATCTTATAAGGATATCAAGGAAAGGAAGGGAGTGATTATTTTCTAGTTCTGTAAAGTTAAGGCAAGGTTGTTAAGAATTAAAGGCAGATAAAATATCAGGGATTTTATCAGGATTTAGGACAAGGAGGTCATCTACATATTTTTTAAGTAGGATTATGTCAACTGGAGAGAGTGAGATATTGGAATCAAGCAAATCATTAAGGGACAATGTTGGAAAAATCTGGAACCAGAGGTTTCAAGTTCTTAAAAGCCTTTTATTCTATCATGGTTTTTCTTTCCTTACTGAGTCTTTGAGTTACTGAGAGCTTCTTCAATTAATTTCTGTACTGGACATGCTTTCAAAAACATCAACATCATATGAAAGTACTGCAAAATATTAAAATCTTAAGTTTGGAGAGGTACATCCATTTCAATCCTCCTCTGTATATGACTTTTAGTATCAGATGTTGGGTCATCCTGAGGAAAAGATTTTAACATAATAGTCTCAACACCCTCTTCTGCTGTCTGGGATACATCACCATTATGCATCTTAATATATTCCTCAAAGTAACCATGCCATATATCCTTCACTTTCCGAATCATTTCCTGGAAAAACTTATTAAGAGTTAAGGATGTATTTTTTAAATTTTCTTTAACAATAGCATTATTTTCTTTCTGAAATTGCCTGCTTGCTCTATAAGTTTCATGCTTTCAAGTTCATAAAAGCGGTTTATTCTATCATGGTTATTTTTTCCTTACTGAGTCCTTTATAATGAGCAATTCTTCCTACTGATAGGTTCTGCTTTCCCATCATCATCCTTATTAATTCCTAAGGTCACCACGTGATGGTCACTGCATGTCCAGTTCACTTTCTGTCTCCATCCCAACCATTTACATATCTACTCCCTAGCATTTACTTAATAAAATGGGCTGGGTTTCTGATCTGAAGAATGTACTGTTAAATGAGTTAATAATTTTTTTAAACAGATTTTAGGTTTTCTCATGAAATATAATTTCATTGTAACTTTTTTTTCTTTCAGTCATTGCCTGCAAACCAACTTTTCCTTCCTACTTAGTGGCATTGCTTCCTAAAGACCAAGTGTTTGAATTGGAAGATGATGATTCATCCAAAAGTCCTCAAAGAAAAAAAGGTAAAGATTGTATCAAAGAAGAAGAAGATAATGCAAAAGCTGATGTTGATTCCATTGACAATCCTTATTTAAGGCCAGTAAAACTACCACCACCAAAAATTAAAATTAAAGATCTTATGACACCTTCTTGATATGAGCATTTTGCCCATACTTGGCAGAGTAATATGTAACATCATTAAGCTGTGTTGCATTACTCATGGAATTTATTCATTTTGTGTATCATATTAATTTCCACCAACAGGCACTGGTTTGATAGTTTTATCCTTACATATTTTTACCTAAAAACTGTTTGTTCATAATAGATAATTTAGTACAAAATGTTTTGGAATAATTTCTTTGTGTTTTTTGTAATGTGTTGAAGCATATTTATATTTGTAAATATATTTGTACATTTCTTATTCTTTAGTGAAAAATATTTACAATAAATATAGAATATTTTTTGAAGTGTTGTTCAGAAAAAGTTATTTTATTTAATTAGTTATTAATTAACAGGTTGTTGATAGTTAACCGTAGATTAATTGAGAAGATGGTCGGGTACGGTCAGAAAATAAGCAAAAACTATTTATTTGTTGCCGAAATTTTGACCTGAATTTCAGGTCTTCAACAAGGCTAAAAAATAAAAAGAGATTACTACCATCATATAGAGAAACATACAAAATAAAATATATATATATGTTATTGGAAATATTTCCGAATTTGTTTGTTTATTATTTTCTTACTATTTTTTAGCTCTGATGAAGACCTGAATTTCAGGTCGAAATGTCGTCATAAATAAATAATTTTTGCTTATTTTCTAACTGCTTCCTCCACCCTACCCTCTGACCATCTTCTCCATGCTTAGGTTATTTAGGTATTTCCTCATCTTTCTGTGACCTCCAATGTACATTATTTTTTCTTACACTGGTTCCTCATTTTGTGAGTCATAACATTCTTTATTACAAAATGTTTTCGAAGTAAAATAAGACTGTAATAGAATAGCTATCTAATTGGGATGTGAGGGCAGGTCAGGAAGGAAATATTTGCTCTAGTTATTTGTGGAATTTTGATCTAAAGACTGTAATGTACTTTGACCAATACTCATTATAAGTAAATGTTTTAAAGCAAGATAAGAAAGGTCTAATAAAAGAGCGGGAGTGGTTAGGGGTGAAACCGATTCCTTGTTTTAGCAAAACTTATAATGTTCTTCACTGTAAGTCAATACTGTGTTCTTTTGCTAAGTATACTTCCTATTTTTTTGGTGTTAGATTCAAGATAGAAATCTACTAGTGCATGGGGTATATAACTTTGGTATTTCTTTATTTATTTGGATGGATAGTTGTATCTTAAGTTTCAGTTTTCAAAACAACTACAAATCATATTCTAAAAATTGTACACAATTGAGTATATCTCCAATTTTTGTTTTTTAAGAATACTTTAAAATTTCCCATTAAAATTTAGGAACTGTCTGATCTTAATACTCTTCTTTTATTAAATGTTTCTCTGCAAATTTTCATCTAACTGACTTAATCATTTTGAGAAATATACAGATAGTTTTCTGCTGTTGGACATAGTAATATAGGAAGTACTGAAAGTATTAATAGTGATTTATTTGGTGTAGCTCACAAAATTTTTAAAACAGGACCTTGGTGTTTCAGAAGTTCCTATGACATCTTCCCTTTGGTAATGCCTATTAGGTTCTTTTGTATTGTAGATTTATTAATTTCAAACAGTATAAAGTATGAAAAATATACTGCAACATTTTACTGAGACATAGACTCTTTAGAACAAATTGTGGGTACATTTCATATTAGTCATGGCAGTGTAGCCTTAATAACTTTAAATGTAAAAAGAAAAACAGTCCAGATGGCAGTCAAGAAAAGTACACAAAAAGAACTTCAAAAATACTCTCTTCTTTCTGAGTACAGCCCTGCAAAGTGGGTATACTTAAATTGGATATCTTCTCAAATGGTGCTATCTTCCTCAATTCTGCTGATTTTTAGGTCTAGTTTGTGCCCTCTACCCTGCCCATTCTCTTCTACCAAAACTGCACTCTTGGAGCCCTGTCCGTGAAGGTCGTCTGCCATAACTGTATTATACAACTTCTACCCTCCTTGGTTCTTTTTCTGTTTCTCTCCCCTCTTCTCTTCCAAAACATATATTTGAGTAAGGGTAGAGGGTTGAGCCTTTTAAATCTCATTCATTTGATTGGGTGTTCCTCTTGGAGGGAGAGGACCTAGACTCTTCTCTGAGAAAGGAACTTCATTTTTTAGTGGAGATAATTGAATTACTGAAGGTTGGTATGGTTCAATGAGAAAGTTGTTAGATGTGGAAAAGTGTATGATCAAAAGTGATTCCAAGGTTTTTGATTGATGTAAAGAAGTATCTTTACACCTATTTTAATCCTGAGTTCAGGACCAGGTTGAGAGGTCCAGGAATAAATCTAAGATGAAAATAGAGGAGGCAGTACTAAGAAGAATTATAAGGTATTATATAATTATCTCTCATTTTCTGAGGGGTAGAAGATGAAATTTACTAGTACCTAGTACTCTTAATAATGTAACCTTCTAGCTGAGGCAATGGAAGTGGCACAGTTTATTCTTTATCAAAGAGAAAATGAAGCAATAAAGAGGGAAGTTGACCACCCACCTGGACTAGGTTTATGTTGAGATCTATTAGGATTTCCCCTATTTATCAAAACTTCATATAATCGCATGTAACTGAATTTTAAAAATCGTAGAAAATGATATTTCCCATAAGTTGGTTCATCAATAATAAAAATCGATTTAGCCGTTTTCAAGAAATCCGTGCCTTAATCGAGAAATTCAAGTGTAAGATTAGAATAACTTAACAATTGTAAATTTAAAAATAAAAGGAATTGAACGCAGCCAGTGAAGAGAATCCTCCTCTTCTAAAATAGCTATCTTGGCGGTCCTTTAGGGCTCACTCTTTCTTCCTAACCGGTCGAGAGCCAAGTTAATATTTAATCGGATAATCGACAACATTCATAGTATCGATCGGTAGTTAGGCATCAACTAGTTATTATATTGCTGTTGTGTTTAGATTTTTATATAAATAGATTAAACATGACGTGCCTTGGTAAGCCTCTAGCAACTTGATAAAAAAATTCTCTTGTTGGACTATTTCCCTTTTTTTTTATCCTTCAAATCTCAAAATTTCTTTAAAATAAGAAATTTTCCCACACATTGGAAACTCTGGTTATATACTATTTTAGGTGTTTTGCTTCTGTTATACTGAATAAATGAACGGTGAGTATTTTTTGTCTCTATTACGTTGTTGCAAAAATCATGGTTGCTTCCTCTGGTTGATTATGTGGTTCACTCTCCACACTTTATTAAAATGTGATATTCTTGGTCACAATTTTCTCATGTTTAGTACATTTGATAATTAAATAAAGTAAACAGTTTATCTCGAAAAAAACAATAAATTACCACTCCATACCGTTAAGTGTTACGGTGGCAGTAACTTAATGGGATTTTAATGTGGTACTGTAGATTTAACTTTTTCAACTGTGAAGAGAGCAATTGGAAAATTCAAGCAGACTGGATTCAATAGTGATGCTAAACACCCTAGTCAAAAAAACAAGTGTCAGTATCAAAGCAGTGTTGGTTCAGTAACATCAATTCCGCATCGTGGACAAGAATTGTAAATTTCAAGAAGCTGTCTACAGGGTTTACTTCCTGAAGATCTCCCTCTCTACGCTTACAAAGTTCAATTGACTCAAGAACTGATGCCTTATAACCATGAGCAGCGAAGAGAATTAGTTGAATGGATTATTGAAAACCAACAAGTGGATGCCGATTTTTTTTTATCAATATCATTTTCAGCGATGTAGCACATTTTCACTTTTATGGCTTGGTTAATCGTCAAAGTTGTCTTATTTTGGGCTTAGAGAATCCAGATGTGATTGTCCAAAAACAAATGCATTCTCTATATGTCATTGTTTGGGAAGGGATTTTGGACTGGAGACATCATTGGACCATATCTTTTCGAAAATGAAGTTGTTGAAGCAGTGAATGTTACTGATGCTCGATATGGCGACAGGATAACACAGTTCTTTCTGCATAAATTGGATAGTATTGATGTGGATGACACGTGGTTTCAACAAGACAGTGCCACATGCCATACAGCCAGTGAAAAGATTCAATTACCGCGTAAGAAATCTACTCATTTCGGTGATAAGAATTGACCCATTAGATCGTGTAATTTAAAAACACTGGATTTATTTTTATAGGGTCATTTTAATTCAAAGTTCTATGGTTTAGCTTTTTGTATTATCTAGTTGCAGTCATCAGTTTTGTTTCGTGCACATCAGCTTTTGCTCAAAAACGTTATCTCTTGTTTGGTTCTTCTTTTAGACAATTTTAATTTTTATCGTAAGTGATTTGTAAATGTATGTATACATAATTAATTATACGATATTTCATAGAACATTTTCAGATAATCGATAAATGTGTTCATTATCTACATAGTTCTAAACTGCATTTAAGGTTTGAATAAAAACTAAATCTTCCAAACAATGGGTAAATTACTAAATTGGGCTTAAAAAAATTGCCCATGAAAATGAACGTAAATATTTTCTACATAAAATAAGTTAAATGACCGATTAAAAGCCCAGAACTAAAGCATCCAATTAGCCTATGATTTCGAAAGAGCCAATTGGACTTGGACCCGCTTGGATCTCAAACCGTCAAGGGTATCAATTCCAACAGAGCTGGATACCATCAAAGGATAAGACAACATGTATTTGAAGAGGGGCCTTAGGTTCGAGATGGAGTTCAATTAAAAAATGATAATTCCTCAGTAGAGAATAAAGAGTTGGTCTTGAAAAGTATTGATAGATAATTCTGATTTAGCAAGATCATGGTGAAAGGAAAGCGAGGAAGCAATCGGCTCGCGATACTCAAGAAGATGACTTAAATTTAAAAGACAGTGCCACTATAATTCCACCGAAGATGATTTTGTATTTTCATATTGAACATCGTACAATGAACCCGCGATATTTTAGAAGACTATCAAAATTAAAGATTATGAAGAATTGGATAAAGCCATAGGCGTTAAAAGGTATCCCTTAAAGAAAATGGAACACATTGCTTAGAATACTTCTTCTTATCTAAGAATAAAACCCATTTCTTATAAGTGGATGTCTATTTCAAAGGGATTCAACCAGGTCCTAAGTTAAAGTTATGAACTCAGGTTTGCGCACCGCTACTAAAGGAAAAATAGAATTCAGTCTATCCTACTTTGTCACTAAATTGGTTATTTACACGCGTTGAAACGAACTTAACAATTCACTTTATACTTGTTTACTATAACTCTTTGCTGAGCCCGGACCTCAACCAGCAACTTCTACCTTTCTTCCTGACTGTTCCTCCACTAACCAGTTGCGCACCCCTAAGTTCTGAGTATCAGCCGCAACTATACTCATCTATACCTCGGTCTCACTGTTCTCGTTCCATAGTGAAGTTCTAACAGACGTTTTCTGATCATATACACTTATGATTTTGTCTTTCGCGAGACCATGGGGGCGCCAATCTGTTTTCTTACATTGTTATTACAGTCGTTAACAGAAATTATTTTTCTTTTAATCTAAACTTCCAGGCAATTTTTCTGGATCACTATTGAGTCTAATTATACAAAGTTGATGACTAGTTTACATGTGTAGTCTCGGAAGGACAACATCTCATTGCGCCTAGACGTCTCCTCTGTCACTAAGTATTTAGGTTTTGCCTGATTACTCTTGAACTAGAAATACTTCCCTGACAGTATGAGGAGAACGCCTGATGAATGACGTATGCCAAAAATTGCACACTCTAGTTGAACATTGTGTGTCCAAATATCTCATAAGCTTCTCATGGGTAATACTGAAAAGGAGGCACGCGTAGGCCTCACAATAAAGCTCTTTGCGATGAACCTAATCGTAAACGGCCATGAATTCGATATAGAGATGGTGTATCTTCTGCTTCCATTACTGTCCCCTCTCCAGCATTATCCTCAAACTAACACGTTCACTTAAAATGTGTAAAAGAGGCCTGAAATATACATAGGTGGGTTTGAACAAAGAGATGACAAACAAGTGACTCAGAATAGCCGAACTATGTGTAATAAGGATGTCCTTAAGGGAAAAGGCCAATATGGTATCCGTCTCCATCGCCCTCAGGCATTTATACTTATTATTTATAGGAACTTTCCGAATACATTTTGTATATAATATTCTTTTTTTATACTAGTTCGTCAATTTAAAATTTGTATTCAGTTGTCAACCATTTAGAGTATTTAAAATTACAGAAGCAATGACCAAAGTTAGGTAAATATGAAAGTATTTTTAGGAAGAATCCTTTAAAATATTTACTTACATTGTATTGAATACATTTTTATAATTTTAAAATAATCATGTTTTTCTATCAGATGCTTTATAATTATTATTCATATGGCATTTACTGACATATTCGATGGCAATGCGCTGACAGCTGCGCACAACAACTGAAATTCGTCGACCATAAATTTCCTGGTAAAGTATTCGGAGTAGATTCACAAACAGTACGTGTAAATCGTTCTGGTTACATTTACAGTTATTGCTCACGGACAATATTATTAAGGAACAGTAGTAAGTGTATGAAATATTATTCATAACGAATGTAGTGAAAGGTAGTTAGTTATTCAAAGTATTATTTGGATCTAACGAAGTGAAAAGAATTTCGAATTTTGCTTTTATTAAACCATTTGTTTCTGTTTCTTGGAGTAAAATTTGAATGAAAATTGTATTAAATTTATTATCACAGTCATTTTATAACATATTGTTATGATGAAAGCTAAGAATATTGAACAATGTTGAAACTTTCTTTTACTTCTCACTAGTATTAACTTTAAAAAATATTTATGAAATTGCAGCCAGTTGTAAATGAGTTTTCAGTTAGATTGCTAAGTAAAGATATAAAATAAGATTGGCCTTACTATTAGAAGCTGTTTGTTTGCCAAGCATATTAAAAATTGAATGTTGTTTCACATAATGCTACAATTTCTCAGAAATGTTATTTTGTTTTTAAAAATTCTATTAGCTTTGTTCAGTTTAGTGTTTAATAGCATTTTATGTTCCTAATTTCTTATTAATCTTTGATCCTTTTCCTCAAGTCTTGAGGTTGGGAATTTGTGTCATTTTAAAGGTAATATAATGTACTCATTTGCCCTGAACATATGTTGTGCATCTTAGTATATTTTATAATTATATCAATTCCCATTTTCAATTTTTGTTAAATTTTTTATGACATAAACACTATGTTAACACAATGAATTTATTTACATTGAGCACTATTACTTCTTTTCGTGAGTAATTTAAAATAATTTAAGCCTTTTAATTGTCATAGATGTAGTTATCTTAGCAGCTGTTAATAATCTTTTTAAGGTATTACCCCTGATATGTGGGCTTAAAGTATAGTGATCAAATAGAATACCTAACATTTTTTCCAAGTTCCCTAGTTGTCTTCATTTAGTTTCCAATTTTATATTTTAGAGTTATCTTTTAACTCATACATAGTGTCAAGAACTATATCTACAATTCAGTTTTCTTTTTAGTTATGGTTGTATTATGTTATGTTATAATGAAATTGGTTTATCTTTGTTCATGAAAGTTTTTGAAAATTAAATCATATGAATTGATGTTCAAATAATATATAAAAGTATTGTTTATTAGGTTAGCATTATCACTGTGATACTTAAAGCTATTCATTTTTTTAAGGACATGTCAGTGCTGAATCAGATTGGGGAAGAACAAGTAGAATGCCCATTATGTATGGAACCGTTGGAGGTTGATGATTTGACCTTTTTCCCATGTACTTGTGGTTATCAGGTAAATATGTTTTATGTTTTTATCTCTTAATTTTAAGTAAAGGACTTAACAAGTATCTTCATGTAATGTATTGAACTTCACTTTTCACATTTATTATGACTATCATTTGTTGCTTATATTAATTTTTCAGGCTTAAAAAGTTGTATCTATCACTTGTAAATGTTTTTCATGTGTCATGTATTATAGCCTACGTTATTCTATAAATTAAAGTTACTTATTAATTGTCAGTAAATAACTTACTATCAATACTTAATATTGATTCTCATTTAGTGTTAATTGTTTTCTTCACCTTAATTATTATTTTTAGTGGGTTAGGTTATAAATTTATATAACTATATCTCAGATTTAATTTTGGCTAGTCTGAATTTTACATAATGAAATGCATTTATTTGTTAGTATGTTTTATGTGAATGAAAATTATTTTTCAAATGAGTTTGATTGACTAGTTATAGTCTTAATAGGATTAGAGAAAATTTATGGTTCTTTAACCTTAGTTCAAGTAATAGGTATTAGATAAAACATGAGGATTTTCTTTAAAGTGTAGTTCAAGTATTCGAATTTTCAAATAATTTGGATTAGCTAACTTTAATTTAGCACTCTTATATATTAGACTATCTGACAGTTGATGGTTGTAACCTATACTATAACCTTTCTTGTTTATTTCTGTATATTGTTTATAAACATAAATGCTGTGTTGTATATTATTCACATTTTTTCTTTTTGAAAGAATGATTAAAATTTGGAAAATTGTTCACTATAGAAGAAAATGGTGAATTGTGATATACTGACTGTAGAAAGGGTTATAAAACTGATGAAGCTGAGGAAAGCTAACTATAAATGTTTTAAAGTTAAGTAATGGTTATAATTTTGTTTACTCTGATAACAGTAGTAAGTGCTCATGCATAATATAGAAAGTTGACGGAGTTCTTCAAAATAAGGAATAAACAATAAGGTGAAACTGCAACAATACTTAAAATTAATATTTTTTTGTCAGACGGTTTATTCATTTGAAAGAAGACTTATTAGTAGTTATTTTGGACGCCATTAGAGACTTAAATCCACCGAAGTAATTTTATTATACTTGTTTTTTATTGTTATTTGAAATGTTAATAAAAGTAATACAATGCAATTTAAATTAATTCCATATATTATGTTTTAAAGAACTAATTTTTAATGCCACCATTCTTATTAGTAAAAACACAGCTTACTTCTATATTAATATGTAAGTATCTAATTTAAAACTGAATTGACTATCAATAGACCAACTCTTGCAATAGTGGTATTTCTATAAATCTGTATAGTTTTGTGTAATTATCATAGTAACTTTTTATAATTTTTTTTTGTTATTATTTTCATATTTTAGATAGTATTGTTTGTCTTTAAAGTTACTTAAACTTTCTATAAAGGCTGTTTTTGGTAATTAGTATTATTTTTTCTTGTCCCTTTAATGTGATAATAGTGTTTCTGTAACAATCTATTAAAAAAATGTGTATATTTTTTGTTTAGATTTGTAGGTTTTGTTGGCATAGGATTAGAACAGATGAAAATGGTTTGTGCCCTGCTTGTCGAAAAGCTTATCCTGAAGATCCTGCTGATTTTAAACCTTTGACGCAAGAGGAAGTTGCCAAACTTAAGGCTGAAAAAAGACAAAAGGACCAACAAAGGAAACAAAAAATTTCAGAAAATCGGAAACATTTAGCCAATGTTCGTGTTGTACAAAAGAATTTAGTATTTGTAGTTGGTCTTCCAATGAGATTAGCAGACCCTGAGGTAAATTTATTTTCCTTTACTTCACATGATCTAGGTTATGTATAAAGACCTTTGCTCCCTATATAATCATGATTTAGTTTTAAAAAATTATTGGTTGTTGATTAAACATTTGTTGTATTGATTGGTTCTTTTAAGTATGATGTAAGCCGAATATATTAAAAAATTAAATTTAGTTGTGAAATTAGATATTTCCGATTTTAAAATATCCATTTTTAAGGCTAAATAATTAATATTGTTGTATAGGAATAGGTAGCTCTTAGTCACTTCGACATATTTGGCCTATTGTGACTTTATATCTTGAGCTACTTTGTGGTTTCAGATGAATTCTAGGCTTGTGGTATTACACATGTGATCCTCTTAATATACTGTAGCATATCGTCTACTTGAAGTTTGCCTAACCACTAATAATGGAGTCTGTTCATAGTTGTATTATGACATGTTATTTGATAACATGTTCAACCTATCTTAATCCTCTAAACAAAGATAATAGTGGTATCCAGATTTCATATTCTGAAGATAGTATTTTCAGAGAGTGACTCTCATCTGGATCAATTATTGTTGAAGAATTGTTGATCATCAAATTTGTTGTATTTAGTTTTATCTTTTGCCTCTTTTACATGCCTATTTGCTGGACTTGTTACCCCACAATCTTTTTATGATGCATGTTGGAAAAATTTTGTAAAGTTTTAAAGGTAACTCGCGTAACTGCTACCTTGACTTTTGGCACTCCACAATATTAGTTTATTAAAAAAAGTGTCAGTTTTCAGCTGCCCACATGATAACGTTACCAAAGAAATGTAATATGTAATGTAAAGAGTGATTTATGATAAGAGAAACCTGTTTCCTTGAAAATTACCTCAATAAATTTGAGATATATTTATGTGATATTGTCTAATAATCTTAAAATAAAGAAAAATCAATGAACTTTTTGTCACTCATATCATCTTTAGTTAGAAAAGATCAATATAATCACAAGAGAATTTAAACTCCTTCATGAAAGATTAACAATATCGTTACAATTTCATATGACTAGAAGTTTAGAAGACCTAATATGCCAGAATTATAATTGTTATTATCTACTTTTTTCTTGTATAATTAGTTGAAAAGGCAATTATCTTTTTAAGAACTGCGCCCTCATCGGCTTTATTATAAATTACTTTGTTTACACTAAATAATGTGTCTTATCCTTCTACAATTTATCATCTGAGATATAACTGATTTTGGTGTATACACATAAACTTTCCCAGTAATTTTAGGTTGACCTTTTTCAGATCACTAGACTTGACATCTAGTGAATATTGATCTCAATTAACATTTTTTTTTTTTATAAACCAGCATGTTATTGATATTGACATGTGGCTTGTAGCTTTACTGTACAAACCGATTCGTGGATGATTGTTAGCACCTCAAGGTTGTGAATGCCTAAATGAACTAGTGGCCAGATGCACTCTTTTGACCTTATTTTTTTACTCTCCATTCTTTCCTTATTAACTTTTATGTTTTGTATGTAATGCTCATTGGTTCATTCCTATGTTTGTTCTAATAAGTTAAACATATTTCAGCAATGCTTTGTGTATTAATTTTAATTTTTTTTCTTCCTAGACATTAAAGAAACATGAATATTTTGGAAAATTTGGCAAAATTCATAAAGTTGTGATAAATCAGAGCACATCATATGCTGGTTCTCAGGTAATGTAACCTTATATTGTTTTTGGTATTTTTAATAGTGTTATTTATAATTTTAAAAACATTTTTTTAGGCAAACATTCATCTTTCAGTAAATTTTCATATCCGTTCCTCTGCAAAAGTAACGTAACTTCTTTCTATCATTTCTAAGTTATTTCCTAGGCTATTATGGTTCCCTAGGTAGTGCAACTGTACTTGTCATTGTTTTACCAGATAACTTTATTTAAGATTTCATGAAGTAAATGGTTTATTGCAATTTAAGTATTTTATTTTATAACTAAGAGGCCTTACCAAGTTTTTAGGTAATTGTTCAGAGGTCAGGGAAATAACAGACTCATGATTATTGTGATTATATTGAGAATATAATAATAATCAATTTGTTAATTACTAACTTCTGACAGTATATGATTTAAGCCATCCCAACTTTAAAACTCTGAAAATAATTATTAATTGATTTTGTATCTTTATTCATTATATAGTAAGCATGAGCATTTAGAGAGGAGAGTTATGTTAAATTATATTACTTTGCATTTATTATTTCATTCATGTTATTTATTTATTTATTTATTTTTTGTAGGGTCCAAGTGCTAGTGCATATGTAACTTACCAGAAGAGTGATGATGCTTTAAGGGCGATTCAGTCCGTAAATAATATAGTAGTTGATGGGCGAACAGTAAAAACTTCTTTAGGCACAACCAAATATTGTTCACATTTTATGAAAAATCAGCCCTGTCCTAAAGCCGACTGCATGTATCTACATGAACTCGGTTTGTTCTTCTTATCTTAATACTTATTTTTAGTTTTGTTCTGTTGACAGTATTATTTTTTATATTAATTACATTTACACTTTTGATCAGTAATGTTAAATCTTATAATCTTTAGCTAATTTATCAAACAATTTGTCGTTATACATTTTTTTATCAACATCTCACCGTTTTTCAATTTTAGCGACTTTCAATGTTACTCAATTTCAGTAATTTTTGAAAGTAAGTCTTTCTCCTCTTCCTTTTTTAAATAAATGTTTTAAAGGTGAGATAAGACTGTCTGTAAATCAGGCTTTAGAGGGGGAGGGGGCGGGTTGGCCGGAAACAATTCCCTTCTGCTATTTTTGATATTATAATCTCCTTTTTTAAGTGATTATGACGTGTTGTTCATTGACCACTATGCACATTATAAGTGTTTGTTTTAAAGATGAGACTAGTAAAACTAATTTTTTTAATTTAAGTGACTTCTTTCTAGTTAATAAATTTTTCAGAGGTGAGGTAAGACTGTCGCTAATTTGAGTTTTTGGGGGCAAGGTAAGCTAGGAACGGTTCCTTTTTATTATTTCTGGTGTAATTATCATCAAGGAATTGTGACATCTCGTATATAAACCAATATACTCCCTATAATTGTGTTTTAAAAGTTAGATAAGTAATTAGATATTCTATTTTTACTATGGTAAACTAATATTAATACATTTCATAAAACATGCATGATTTTTGATCAAATATTTTACTACTATGCATATACTGCTTTTGCTATTGTTGATATTTCATTCTTCCAGGTGTTATTAAATTCAGTTCAAATTATATTAATCAAGGTATAGCATCGTTATGCCTTATTATTTGACGTCTTCAGTCTTCACTTGGTTTTTCAGCTAAAAAAAAAGTTTTGTATTCATTTGTGAGTTTTTTAAAAAGAAATACGATGGTAACATAATAAATCTACATCCAGTAAATTAAATTTAATGCGGTGGTAGAAAATGTCACTAGTGTTACTCTCTCCAAGGTGTAGATTTTTTAGTTTCTGTAATTATTTTGTTTATGAAGCTGAAAACGAGTTTTATCTCTGAGGTTTTGTGAAAATAAATTCCAAGCATTATCAACTATTCCGGGCAATTCTGTTTGTTGAAATCTGGAAAGATCTTGATAATGTTAACTTGTTATGATAGATATCAGTCCACTCGCAGCCTTGGAGGAAGAAGGAGCAGGAATTCGACCAACAGATTCTTTTTTTTTTGTATTTAACATAGTTTATTTCAGGATGTTAATGATAACTTCAATAGAAGTATTTTAAGGACATTTATTTGTGGTTTTATCCTGTTATTATTTATTAAAGAAGTATTAACTTATTTATTGGTCTATCCTTTCATATTTTTCCAACACTTAATAAGGTTAGTAATAGAAATTTTGAGTGAATCCACCACAAATGTTACTACTTACAAATGTACATACATACAGAGACTGTGGTAGTGATGTTTTTCTTCTCAGCAATGGCCAACTATTTATGTATGAAATTGATAACAGACAAATTAAGGCTTTGGAAGGATATTATTTTACAATACTTATTATTTAGGTATTTGGTTAGTGGTTTTCAATAAAACTTTTTTTGACTCATGACTAACTCATCTCAAGTTTAAATTTTGATTTGAATTGGACGTACTCATAAGATGACAAAGGGGTCGTACTACATACTGCAGACCTAAGCTAGTAGGGCTATTATGAAGTAATGCCAGACTACTGTAAAATCAGCAGATTATGTCAAATAAAAAATTATAAAAAAATTTATCATTTAGAAAGCAAAGCAGCAATATGTTCAATTTGTTGCATAACTCCCGAAGTCTTCTGGAGGTGATATCACACCGTTTTTCAATTTCAGGCCCTTTTAAATATTGATCGACTAAACTATCTTAAAGTCTCCTCTTCTCGTTTTAAGTAAATATTTCAAAATTAATATAGGACCATCACTCCCTTGGGGTTTTAGTGGGGTGAGACAGATTGCCTTTGTTCTGTGTTATGATCTCTGCTCTTGTGACATGTCGTACATCGACTAACCTACTTGCTATAATTGTCTCTTTAAAAAGTCAGATAAGTAAGGCTACCACAGAGGACAGGAGTGGTGGGTTTCACACTGTTTTTCAATTTCAGGCCCATTTTAAATATTGCTCAATTTAACTATCTTAAAGTCTCCTCTTCCCTTTATTTATAATGGCACAAGGCAATCAAAGAGAGAAGAAACAATAAAGCATATATAATACATGAAATGTGTTACATATGTACGAAGAACTAATTTTATTTTAATGAAGGGTACGAAAAAAAAAATTGTTTAAAAAATAACATTTACTCCATTTTTAATTATCATCGTTGTAGCTCAATTTAGATATTAACCTATTGTGAAAAAAATGATCATATTTTAGCATAGATAATTTATGTTATCCTCTTCAAATTATATATAAAATTAATGTTAGAAAGTAATTCAATATTAAATTATTTAAGGAAGTTATTCTGAGGTGAATAATTGTGTTATTAACATGTGTATGCTAGAATATAAATATAGAATTAATCGAAAAATAAGCATGCTTTTATAGTTTTGAAAAGAAAATCATAATAACCTTAAATTAAATTAATGTGGACAGCTATTATGCTGGATTTTTGGTTGGTTTAAGGTATAAATAGCTTTTATCTCCTTTTTTTCATTTCCTCATTCCGGCTTGATTCTCTCTGTCCTCAGCATTATTTACCCCAGGGTGGCTGTATAGCTTACAACTCCATTCCTTTAGTTTGTAGGATACTGGAAAAGAAATAGAAGAAAAGAAAGTGAGTGTGCACTCACTCTAATGGCGACACATTACATCTGTTTTCAATTTAAATTTTTCGCTTGGTTGTTATCCCCTGCTTGGTGGTAATTTGTGCTCAGGACGTTTAAAAATTGACTGACTGCACCTTGTTTGTGCTATAATACTATATTTTTGTTCTCAGTTTAGAAATTTATTTGTATTTGAAAAGTATGAATGAAGTATGATATAATGTAAACAAAATAATGTTCTAAACCCTAATTTTTATCTTCAGTATTTAAAATAAAAGCTTTTTTAAACAATGGTTGATAATATTTTTCTTTAAATGTATTCACTTTTGTCATCTGTGTGTCCTTTTTCCAATATATATATTAATGAAATGATCTAAAGCTGCTTGTAAAGAAGTTATAAAAAAGAATTTTCTTTTCTTCGTACTTTTGAGGTTGTCAGCTTAAAAAATTTTGTCTTTGGTTATTTTTATTTCTCTCCATGTATTATAGTCCTACTGTCTTGGATACACAGATTAATAATTTATTAAGAGATATTACTCCGTTTTATTATTATTAATTTTTCAGAAATATTTTATTTTGTGTACTTATAGGTGATCCAGAAGCAAGTTTTACGAAAGAAGAAATGCAACAAGGAAAACACCAAGAGTATGAAAAGAAGTTACATGAGCAGTTGCTATCTACATCACTTAGTCGGTAAGAAATGCAAATTGAATTTTGATATTTTGTTATTGATTCTGACCACTTGCACTAGATTGCTACGGATTTAGTTTATATACTGATAAGAGTTTAAGGTGTTGACTACGTTTTCTTGACTATGCTTGTCAATACACAAATATATTACATTCGACTGTAACACATTGGATTTCTGATTGAAAGAAAATTCCTATCTGTGTCAAAAATTTATAGAGAATTAATATTAAATTGTGTATTAAACTAACGCTATTCAAAAAAGGTTTTTCAAATAAAGTATATTAAATAAAAGAAACTTTTTTATTAAAAAATCTTCATTTACAAGATAAAATAAAAAGTGTTCTTTTCTGTGAAATAAAATAACTTGAACAAATTAAATGATCTATCAAATGAAAAGTTAAAAAATGGCTCTTTGTATCACCCGGTAACTGTGAAGGAGGTAATTGCAATTACTGGTTGACAGTGTGCAATTAAAACTCTATTGACTACCTACGAGTCAAGAAGAAGCCTCATGGTCAATCTCAGTTGATAAAAAATAAAGAAATCTCTTTTTTAATGCTCAGAATTCCGCAGCTGTTTGCAACCTGACCAGTAGTTATTCTTAGATGGTTCTCTGTGATTTTCTCCTAGGTATCAGATAGTTAAATGTGTCAGGAAATTCAAATTGAAAATATGAATTAAGAGTAAGTTGCAATAATTTGTCCTTGCTCCTACATTTTTCTATGATGCTATTTTGTGTAATTCAGTTTTCTATCCTAATTTAATGAAAGCAAGCAGTCATTCTTAATTTTTAAGTATTCTTAGTTAAACTATAAAAAAAATACAAAGTACAGAAAAACTAGTTAAAATCAAATATAAAAGAAAAAACAAACTATCAGAAATAAAAAAATTAAAAAAAGTGTGTGAAGAATGATTAGTTATGGTGATTCTCAGATTGCAGGTAATTTTCATGATAGAATTCAAATAATTCTAGATACATTTATAGTAAAATTTTCTCAGAACTAATACCTTATATTTATGCTTATATTACTCTTAACAAAAGATAAAATGTACTTTTTATAAATGTATGGTAATAACATTATCAGCTAGATAATGACAACTAGTTTGAATTTAATAACTTTATTTTTAAGATTTAGGGATTAGGGAATGAGTTTATTCATTACTAGTTTGACATCACTATTGAGGGAAATATTTTTTTTTTTGGGAGGGTAATTTAATTGAACAAAAAGGCCAAGTATAAATAAATTTTAGTTGGCTTGATGACAGGTAATGAAAAAAATAATATAATGTACACAAGAGGTTGGTCATCTGTCTGTCTTTCTCAAGCCTCTGACCAGGTAGCACAGCTGCATTCCAATTACCCACCTTTTCCTTACCTTATCCTTACTTTTCTGTCATTATTTCCAATGAATGCAGTATATGGCATTAGAAATACTAATTTAAGGTAAGGTAAGAGGTGTCTAAATCTCCCTAATTCCATAAAACTAGCCTAAATCAACTTCCTCATTTCATTTCATGAACCAGCGTATATTTAAGCCTCTAATAAAATAACAGTTCATTCAATCCCAGACGTAATTGGTCCTTCGATCCACATTTTAATATAATAATAAAGTCTTATAATGAATAATAACAAAATCATTTAATAAAAAATAAATAAATAAATCATAAAATAAACAAAGTCTTTCAAATCTCGAATGTTCAACTTTCAAAATGTCTTCTTATATAGTGATGTAGTAATAAGCCATCTTGTAAGTTGAACTAAAGCTTATAACATGAGGTTATAATTGCTCTCATTGCTTCATGTTATATTTCAATTCTTTATCACTTTCAAATCTGAATTTAAATAAAATCTTTCAAATCGTGACAGTTCAACTTTCAAGATTGCTTATATCTTAAGGTAAATGTTTAGTAGAAATCACTTCAGACGATGAGAACAACCCTTTAAATTTAACTTTAGTTTCGATGAGAAACCCTGTAGGTTTAGGTGTAGTTGTCTTAGGATGTTAACCCACTAAGTAACATTTGTGAAATGAGTTTTAAGTCTACTACTTTTAAACATGAACTGAAAATCATAATCTCTAGTACTGAAAAAGATTATATGCCAGTTGCTCTAATGTAATGGTTCTTAGTTGAATCACCGCACTTCTAAACTATTCAGACTTAAAAACCTGTGGCTCTCATTATCTTGGTTATCGAGATCCATTCTCATAAGAAAATGTGGAGTCACAGATTTATTTTATTTTTGTTTCTCTGCTTATTAATTTTTTTTTTCCATTACCAATTGTTTCAGGAAACCAACTCCTTCTCCACCTACAGTTCCTGTACAGCAACCCTGTAAAGAAGCTTGGCCTTCTCTGCATCCTAATCATCAAAATTCATCAGGTAATGATGCTATTTTGTTTTTACTTTCCCTGTCTGTGTGGAATATGTTGTTAAAAATATTTTTTTTCTTTTTTTATGAAGTTATAGTTGGAGTTGCTCCGTCTTCATCACCTCCAGATTCATTAAATTCTATAAACAACAGCTTTAAACCTGATCACAGGAAACAAAATAATTTTGTGAAACTTAAAAGTAGGAACTGTTCTGAAGACAATAGGTAATAGTTCATTTTTTTTTTTTAATATTATTTTATTTCATGATTATTTTTTATACTATTGGGCATGAAATAAGGGATTCATGCAAACCTCAGTAATAGTTTTGTTTCTATGACATTGGTACTTTTTGTAGTGTGTGACTTAAATTTAAATTTTTCCCATATCTTCATCAAAAGTCACCCTTTACTCTGAGGTCTTATTTGGTATTTCAGTGTTTCTAGCTGTCATTGTTTCTGTTAATTTCATAAACATTTCATTTTCTTGACCTCCATCTTTCTGTACTCATTTTATTATATATTCTTTCAATATTTAATTTTTATAAGCACAATTTGCTTATGACGAACATAACTATTCAGACACCAGTTCATGTTATACAGCAAGTTGATAATGAGTTACAGGGAGAGAGGTTCTTGGTATCACAGAGATGTGCCAGTTAACACTTCGATTCTCAACTTTCTCTTGCTTTTATATTTAGCTAGTGCTAAACAATTGCCTACCTTATTTCATGACCATGATTTCTTATTTTGGTTTACTTAAAAATATCTTGCTGTATTGAAATTTTTGACGTACATGACTAACAATATCATAGTCAGCTTAGAGACTAATTTTCTATTGAAATTTCTTTGACATTAAAGTTCTTATAGAGAATTTCAAATTACAAGTTTATTTTATTTATTTTTTTAGTTAGTTTTCTTAATTTATCTCATACTAATTCCAGCAATTTTATCTTTAGGTTGGTATAAATCGAAAAATGGGATATCATTTTTATATTAAATTCTGATTGATCAGAGCTATATCTTTCATTCGCTAGAATAATATAACTAAAACATTAAAGGTTAATATTTTTTTTTTATATTGATGTAATCAATGAAACATAGGCTTCAGGCAAACAGAATTAAATTTGAAGAGCCAAAATGCCTCCTTTTCGACTTATACTTTCAAGATCTAACATTAGGATTAAATTTCTGTATACTTTAATTTCTTGTTTGAGATTTCTTTTTTTTTTTTTATCAATTATTATAAAAAATATCCAAATAGTCTCACACTGTTTATTTTCTTGACCTATTTTTATCCACTGTTTTACTAATTTCAATTTTATTCAATGTTATCAATCACCTCGTACCAGGTTTGGCATATTTTCAGTAATTTCCAATTTTATTTTATTTGTTTATTCATTTTAGTATTTAAAAACCTACTAAATTTAACTATACATTATTTATCTTATATATAAATATTTTGGTCACACATTAATTTTGCTTAAAATTTCAGCATAATGTCAGTTTTTTAAGTTTTAAGTTTTTTGTTTCTGATTTGAAATTAACCATATAATTAATATTTTCTGATATATAAATAGCATCTAGCATTTTTCTTTTGAAGGTGTTATTTTCTTATGGAAACCATTGTATTTTGAAAATTAGAACTATATTTATTTTTGAATATATGTTGTACTAATGCGTTTTTATTTGGTTCTTAACTTTAAATCATTACTATTGCTGCTATATTCTTTCTCTTAATATTATTTATGTCGTATTATAACATTGTACTTCATATCTATGGAAGGGATGACAAGAATAGTGATTTAAAATTACATTTCTGCTGATTTCCTTTTCGGTCCATTCTGTTATTAAGCTCTATTTCCTTGCCTAATCATCAACATATCCAATAATCTCAATTTCACCTCTTGCTCCAAGTCCATTGTGAAATTTAATCTTTCATGGTAACTATTTAATGCTTCTAGTAATTTATTAATATCATTCTTTTTTTTAAATGCAAAATATGTCTGAACATAATCTTCACATTTATGCCGGATTTAATGAGAGCATTTTTAACCAAATCATTTAAAACCAATAATTGGTAAGGTTATAATAGATAGTAGAAATTGAATAAAATTAAAATGAGTAAAATAGTGGTTTAAAAAGATACTAATAGACTAAGATATGTTTTAACAAAGGCAAAATAGCCTGGAACCTTTTAATGACATTGCTAGCTGGGTTATTATAAATAATATATCCTTGCGAATGGCCGAAACGTAGGAGTTATAAGAAAATAAACATGTTGACATTATATTGATATTTTTTATTATAATTGATAAGGATTAAATCATTTCATAATTAAGTGTGCCTTTATTCATATTTATGGATATATCATAATTTGAAGATTTTATAAAATGAATTAAAATCAAACATTGAATTTGTTTCATGATTCTAGCTAATTAATTATGTAAATAATAATGGAACAAGGAAATAGGGAGGGAGAGGTTAATTCTATTTAATTAACCGATTTATGATTAGTGAGAGTGGAGATGTCAGGTTGAAAAATGTACTTTATATTCGTCTCTGAAGGTTGTTTTTTTTTTTATATCTTATTTACAAGACAATTTTTCATGTTCCTAAAGAGCTTTTTTGGCTCCTTTGGTTAAACCCAAATATTCCGTGTTAAAATCAACTCAAACAAAATTTTTTTGTAACAGTTTAATAATAATTTGTTTATGAATTTATATTTTGCAAAAAACCTTCAAAATAAGGAAAATCAAACGCACGATAGCATAAGTATTTTTGTACCTCGAGTTATTTCTGTGAATTTAAAATTATTGATAAAGCTTAAAAAACACAATGTCTCAAAAAGATCGGTTGGTTCCTTATTGCATAATAGTCAGAGTTGGGGAAACAACATTAGCTATTAGTTTCAACTTAGGTAATTTTTACCCATCTCTGATACTAGTGCAGTTGATGGCCTGTTATGTGATTGTAAGAATTTTAAAGTATTCTTTTAAAGGCATTTTGTCTTATGAATTACTTCCTCTAATATGTTGGCTCGATATTTTCTTTTCCTTTCTGGCAGTCTTCTTTCTCTTCTTCAGCAGCAGCATCTTTGTACTGATTTGTTTTTTAATTAAATTAATTTATTGACACTTTTCTCTAACTATGTACAACTTTTTGCAATAATTGCTAGATTGTACATTATTAGTAAATTTTGTGGAACATTTCTCTTTTTCTCCTTAGCAATTTATTTTAAGATGTGATAATGACTGCTCTCTTACTTAAATTACAAAACTTTTTCATAAATACACTTTTGCTAACAGATTAAATGAAATGGTTGAAATACACTAGGCTAAAGTGTGAGATAATCAAGATTAAATGAAATGGTTGAAATACATTAGGCTAAAGTGTGAGATAATCAAGATTAAATGAAATGGTTGAAATACACTAGGCCAAAGTGTGAGATAATCTCTTAAGTTATGTTGCCTCATGCCATTTTTATTCCTTCTATTCTTTATGGTACTATACTGCAACACTACTTACAGACACTTTTTCTCTTTTCAATTTATTATATGATTTGGGTTCAATTAATCTCCCTATCTCTGTAGCCTTGCTTACTAGGTACTAATAAAAGGAATGGCATTTCTTTTAACTTAGAATACTGCAGAGGGTAGGTAATTGTTTTTACAGGTAACAGACATAGGCCTAACTATAATTACTTGGTCTTTAGAAATTACCTCAATTTATTTAGAATGGATTTTATTTTCCCCACAGACCCACATTTCACTTTGCAGGTGTTTACATTTAAAAAAAAAAAATTAGCTAAAATATGTCCCTCCCTTATTTCCATAATTATTTTATATTTATTTTTTGTTTTTTCTATGATCTTAATAACAATATTTTAAAATGGAATTCTAAATTTTCACAGCTGATCTTATAGGTATTCTAGTTTAAGTAACAATTTGCTTTTCCTAACTTTCATTGAATGTTACTTTCTGCTTGCTCTACTTTTTCTTTTATTGGAAAAAAATTGCATAAAAAATAAAAAGTTTATTTTGATATAAGATCAGAAGTTGATTGATATATTACATCGTTAAATACTTCAATTTGGAGATATTTAGATTTTAATTGTATATTGTATTTGTATAGTATTTATTAGTGACTGTTACCATTTGTAAAAATTTATTTGATGTATTGGGGATCGAACCAATGGGTTCCTTTGACATAATTATTATCAATTTTTTTAAGTTTTGTATATATATAAAACAAGGGGTTGTTTCATTTTGTTTAATTTTTCGATATCATTAAATAATCTTCAGATAGGTTTTTGACTAAGAGCTAGGCTGAGTTAGCTTAAATAGTAAGTATCTGTTTTTACTTATCATTGTGTATGCCGCAAACTAACAAAGCTAAACTAAAGAAACTAAGTAATATATTGGTCAGGTGTGCACAGCGGACTGGCACTAGATGAGTTAGGTAACACCCTCCAATGATCTTTCCACCTCTGTCAGTCATTTTTGTTGATTGTTTAGCATCTCGTGTGTTTACATATAATTAATAACATTTTATAAAACTGTAGTCTTAAAAACAATATACTGTGAGTAAAAATGTGTGTAGGGTTACGGAACTTTCTTGGATCCATTGAATGTGACTACTTAATCAACTTTTATCTGGTTTCCAATCTTTTTTTTTTAGGAATAAACCACTTTATATGGTGAGTGTTGAAATCAACTTTATTTTTCTACCATTTTCGTCCAAACTTCTATCCAAATTGACATAGGTATATGAACTAATTAGCATTACCTTAATTTTGTTTGGCTTACAACTTATTTCTAGCTACTACCAGCTTAGCTCTTGGTTAACGACCATTCTTACTGTTACAATGATACAAAAAAAACTTTAATGTTATCTTACTGATTATCTAGCAGCATTTTCTCAATTGATTGACTTCTGCTGTCATATTGTATTATTTTGATGATTAGTTACTATGGGTGTGATGATTACTATACTCTTTACAGTTGTACGATTTACTCTATACATCTGATAGATATTCTTAATTATTATTTTTTAATTAATGAAAGTTTGATGCATTATTTATTATGATTTTGTCAAAATTGATAAAAATGTGATTCCTTGAAAATGAATATCAAGATGATTAGTAAGCCTTTTCAATAGAGAAATAGTCTCAGAGTTTTGATGATGTATATTTTTCAAATTTATTTTGTTCTGTACTTAATAATTATTAAAGTAATTATTTTGATAATATATAAATTTTTATTATCCGATTTTTATGAAATATTTTTTCGATTTTTAATTTAACAGGAAAGAACTTGGTCCCTGTTCAAGAAATAGTGGGCATCAAACACGTATATTTACCCCTAGCACTTCAAGAGGTTTTAATAGTTACTGTGAGTCCCCAACCTTCTCCTACCCTTGAATGAATCCTTAGTCACAATGCATAATTACTCTTATTTCAGTTTTATTAAAGTAATTTTAATAAGAAAACTAAACTAATTATATGTATATTTCTTTCTTTTATTTTTTTCTTCTTTTTTTTTAGAAAACAGAAAGACGTGGGGAGTAGTTCAGCTAACCATATACAAGAAACTTTTGGTGATCTAAGCTCAGAAACTAATGGAATACTTCATAACAGTGATATATCTGACAATAAAAGTGAAGTGTATAATGAAGTTAGAAAAGAAGGTAGTGTTTATTTGGAACATAATGGCAGTGATGTTATTCAAAATCATCCTAACGAATTTATAAACCACAATGGAGACAACAGTTACAAAGACATTAGTGAATTCCCGTATTGTCGTAATTTTAATGCTGGTTACAGATCAAGAAATGGAGAAAGTTCAGCTCATTCACCAAATGTATTAAGACAAAATACACAACAAACAGGTACGAATACATTTTGCTGCAGGTCTACTGTGTACATTAAAAAATTTATTAAAAATTAAATTTTGGCTAATTTGTCTCTTGTATTTAAAAATTATTTCTAGTTCATTTTTTATTTTAACTCTATGATGACAACTAATTAGCTTTATTCTAACTTCTAAAAATTCATACTACGATATTTCTATATTTCAAACATGCTTCTAATCAATGTTTCTATTTTTAAATATTTATATATATAATCATAATATTTTGTATCAGAAACTGCCTCCAGAGGTGGTTAAGAAGCTATTGTAATTGGTATAAATGTTTGGTATTTTCCACCATTGTTCTGTGTGTTTATGTTACAATTTTTTCTTGAATGGGTGGACCAATTTTGTTATTTGTTTTTTTTTCTTTGTTGGGTTTTGGTCCTGGATGGCTGTGTATCAAAATGGGCAACCTGTGTGCAATAGCAAAAAAAAAATACTTTTAATAAACTAGTGCCAAATTGTTAAATTTTTTGACAGACTTGATGATTTTTTGCCTAAAGTTTTCTCCTCTGTGCCCTCTAATTTTACTTTCACTTACCTATTTATGAAATATATAGAAAGTATTAAGATCATGAAAAATTTCAAATTTGAGTTTTTAGTGGAAATAGATTCTTAAAGTCTCCTGATTCCAAATTACTGTCTTGCTAAATGGTATGTGTGTACAGACACACGCACTCACTATTTTGCATAAAAAGAAAATTTATACTGAACTCAAATGATGTATTTATGGTAAGAATAAGTCTGGGATGTTACTGCCACTTTTTCACTGAAGTCAACTTAGCCAAAGTACTGATTTATCATCGGTTTTTAACTGTTTTAAAATTTTATCGAGAACTAATGAATGATTTTATTTAAACTTGTTATTTTAATGTCCAATTAAATGAATTTTTGAAACGGCTTCCTCTGAAGTACTTATTTATTATTGATATAACTAATAGGAAGTCTGCTTTTCATTTTATAGATATAGTGATACATCTCTTCATAATATAATGATGGATAAATCATATTTTTATTGAACAAAACAATGTTTCCATTCATAATACACTTCTTATTCAATAACATCAACTTATTATTGATTTGTAACAGTTGTCTAAAAATTATGAAATATTTTTCCCTATAGTAGTTACCTTTAATTTTGTTCATTTAAAAAATAAACCAATTCCTCATTGTTCAATAGTTATAAAAAATGTATAAATATAAGCTTTGAATGAATTGATAATGCAAGGAGAAATATTTTCCCAGGTTGTCAACAAATTTCAAAAAATAAGATTAGTGTAATACCCATATATAATATAATATACTATTGAAAAGTTAAAGATATTTGAAAAATTAGTATCAGACATTTAAAAGTTATAGAAAACAAACCACCAGTATATATGTATTATTATGACCGGTCTGTTTCTATGTATATAGATTTTTTTTAGCAAACAGCCTAATTAATAATTTTGAAAGCTCAATTTAATCTATGAGATGTCATGATTGTAACTGTCATACAGCCAGTTACACCATGACTGAAAAGTTTCACTGTTAAAATGGGTCTTAATGTGATAGTAGCTTCACTGCCGCAATATGTTCTTCCAGTTATCGTGCTAGCCATACTACGAAAGTGAATGCTGTCATGGCAACTAACTTATAGTTTTCACACTATTGCAGTGAGAGCAACAGTTGCTAAATATATGGTTGACAGCATTTCAGTGATAATATAGATATCGGAGGAAATACATTTGTGCTGTTTGAGAAATTTATTTAATTATTACAAAGGCAAGAAATACTTAACTTTATACGTAAACTTTTTGGCTTAAGCCTTCTGTCACAAACTTAAAATTTACATAACTATTATCCTTTCTACTGTTTTTTATGGGTGTGAAATAAGGCCCTAAGGGTTTTTGAAAATAAAGTATTGTGTAAAATATTTGATGAGTAGAGAGAAGAGATAGAATTTAGAAGGCTAAACAAACCCTGTGAATATATTTCATGTTATACATTGTAGTGAATAAGATATAAGGCGTGTAAGGTTGTTGGGCTTAGTAATGAAGGGATCCCTAAAATGTCAATAAACACAGAACCGATGGATAAACATTAAAGGGGGAGCCGAAAAACAGGTGGGCGGGCAGATTACCTCTAGACTGATCTTGTAGATTTGGATTTGGATAGGCATCACTGGACAGATGTTGGTAGACGGCCATTAATCATATTGATATTGAACCTTTAGGCTCACTAAGCCTCAATTATTATTAAATGTATGTGAAACATTAACTATTATCTTCATCATAATGGCTTTATATATGTCTTCATTATTTATTTAAATGTGGATAAATTCTATAAGGTAGCACTATGCTACAGATTCCTTCACTTGAGAAAGTTGTCAGATTAATATTCAATTGTTTATAAAGATGGGTTGCATTCGTTTCTCCCCTTTTAATGTTTGACGATTGGTAGTGATTATTCAAATTAATAATTTGTATTTATTATATTTTTTGTTAATCCGGAAATTCAGTAACTTACACTCATTTAGGTTAAAGCATATATTTATCATGTATTCTTTTCCTTGATTAATGTATTATCTTTTGGAGTGGAGTAGCTCATCGAGTAAGGTTCTTGGCCTGGGTTCGAGACCCACTGTGGCAGATAATTACTTATTCTGTCGTATCAGCTTTGGATTGACCCTGGCATTGGAAGATCCTCCCAGGGCAAACCATTTACAATATCCTGTATTTTCACCTTAGAAAAACAATTCGCTTTTAGCCATTTTGACGTGGTGAAGAAAAAAAATAAATAATGAACATATGTTTCATATGAAAATTGTTTTATTCTAAATTTTAAAATACAGTGTTTATCAAGGTTAGTCTATTCATTTATTGTTTTAAATAGTGATTATAATACTCACCTGGGAATATTAAATAATCAATAGAGGTTAATTAATTCTGGAGATAAATTGAAGATATTTGATTGTTAAAACCATATTACTAAATATAAATATGCAAATATTATTTCCTTATTTGCTTCCTCGACATGTCAAGATAGGAAAAGTCTTTTCATTTTTCAATGAACATTTTTGTATAGATCAATATTTACCTACTTATTATTAAAAAAATATTCTCGAACACCCAAATTATAATAACCCTTTTTAATTTTTTTATTATATGATCAATTTTACCATTCACCCTTCCATTGAAAATGATCTGAGATAAGGAGCTGCAGACCAAAATGCATTTTGTCTATCTACAGACAAAATTACTTTTGATCCAGAACAAAATTCACATTGGATGAATGTAATTCATTTTTCAGTGTATAAGAACTTTATAGCCCTATGAAATAGTAAAAAGTCATAATATGATCCAAAACATATCAAATTTAAATTTCTTGTCAAAAATAATTCTACATTAAAAAATGTCAGATGATGTTCTAAATATATTTTTTATCTGGAGTTTCTCCAAACCTTTATTTCAAGAAAACAAAACTTCATGAAGACTAAACGTTTACTGTAATCTTATCATTAGTTTCTATTAAACTTCTTAGTATGATGTTTTATTTGTTTATTGAGATCTTAAATTGGTTCCATTACATATAAATGAACAAACCGTCCTGAGATTATTGACTAAGACAACCCTTCTTACTTAGTTTTATAGAGTTTGGTGGTTTAAATTATTTGTTTACATTTATTTTTTATTATTCTATTGGAATGGAATGCTTTTATCTAATGTTGATTGCTTCTTGTTTTATTTTTTCCTTGATAGAATATCCTGTTTTATTAGTTCCCTACTGGGAGTTTCAGCAATAACGAGGCCTTACTGTGTCGACATATGCCACTTTTGCTTTTAAGGTTCATTTTATTTATTCATTACATGTTATATTTATTTATTAAGAACAATAAAAAGAGTGTATTATGTGGTGAAACTGTGCTAGGTGCTGCTCCTTGTTTTCTACTGAATTGCATAGCTAGTTTTCCTGGTACTTTGCTCCAGTCTCCATCGACCATCGTTGTTATAGCCCCTCTGGTCCACTGCATTTTTCCTCCACATAGTAAAAAAAATTCTTAATCTAAATTATCCTAAGAGATACTATCTGAGATCCTGATGATGGGTTACAACATGAAACATAGGCTATGCCAGACAACTAATAAAAAATGCTTTAATAAAAATGAAAAAAATTTATTTTTTTTCAACTAATAAAAAATGCTTTAATAAAAATGAAAAAAATTTATTTTTTTAAAAATAAATAATTTAAATTCTATCCATTATAGTCTCAAAACCTTTTATTTCTCTTATAAGTCTGACGTTTCGGCCAATCCGGCCATCTTCAGGGATAATCTACTATTTTGATGGGAGTCAAAGTCAGAGCCGTTTGTATTGGGAGGAGTTAGACCTGAAGATGGCCGAAACGTCGGACTTATAAGAGAAATAAATGGTTTTGAGACTATAGTGGATAGAATTTAAATTATTTATTTTTAAAAAAATTTACCAGTCTCAAGAAAATGTTAAGATTATAAATTAAAAAAATTTTACTTTATTGCAAAAAATATACTTCTTCTTTTACTGGCGCAATAGGCAGGCTGCCCTTGGCCTGCTCAACGGCTGCCAACCATCTTTCTCTATCTTCTGTAAGGGTAACTGGGATCCTAAGTTGTCGCAGATCCCGCCTCACAGCATCCCTCCACGTTGCCGCACACCATCAGGAACGTAACTTTACAGTTTATGTGCCACTCTTTCCTCGCTCATCCTCATTACATGGCCAAGCCATTTAAGCCTCTTTATTCTTATGTACGGGGAGATGCTACTCAAAACATATTCGACAAAAAATATACAGTTTTGTATAAATAAAACATATTTTTTTCAGAATATTTATTGTTGGAATCTCCAAAATTTAAACTTGATTTTATAGTCTAAAAAGTGATAGAACAAACATTATGTGCGTCTGAGTTTGCTCGGCTTCAATTAATAGCATTCAATAGGATAATACTTTAAATTTAATTTAAATTAGTTTTGGGGTACATTTTCAACTACCAATCGTTAATCTAAAATTCACATATCATTTTATAGGCATTTCAGCATAACTATAATTATTAACCAATAGTATATGTATTTTAATATTTGTTATGGATTGCTCTGTTCACAATGGTACCAAGACAAAAATTTTAAAGGAATTATTTGAGGTTAGGTATTTGCAGAGATAGGGCACCATGTTATGTTAGTAAACTGGTTTTACCTTTGATTTTAAGATGACAATTCCTTTCTAAAATCCATCGTTTTCCACCCAGTTTTTAGGCCTCTTTAAAGGTTGGAACCCTATAAAATCTTACTGTAGCAATTTAAAATATAACATAGGAATATAAATTGTAATTTCCTCATATTTATTTTAATGTGGGATTGCCTTTTATAAAAACAATAAAACAAAAACTTAATTTAAAAAATAAAAACTTAGTTGAAAGTTATAGTTGAAAAACTTTTCAATGTTTTTTTTCTTTTTTTGGCTTCTCATATTTACCAAAAAAACTTGTTGGACTCCCAAACACATATAGTAAGGTAGTTAAAACAAATGTATAAAAAAACAAAGAATTTTCCAACTGAAGACCAACAATATTGAACCTATTATGCTAAAGATAAATTTTTCAGTGAAAAACGCACATACTACAAAGAAATGATAGAAATATGAATTTTAGGTAATCTTCTCATCTTTATTTTAATATATATTACTTTTTGTATAAAATGCTATCTTTGCAAGTCATATGCTAAAAAAAAAAAATAATCGTGTGATTCTCATGATTGCCAGCAAAACTAATGTTGGACAACTTCAGATTTGTGTTCAGAGACCCCTCAAAAAAAAAAATAATAAAAAAAAAATTAAGCTACACTAAAGATGTTACATGAGAACTTTCCACTTTTACCGTTTTTTGACACCATTTGAAGGACTTTAAATAAATGAATAAAGTATTTATCTCTGTGGCATGAAATTCCTCCCATCATTTAATATCACAACTTTCAATCCGAATTTATACGGCTTCAAGGCCCATATAGATCTGAAAGGGGCACTTCTCTGGATACCTGAGAAGCTGTTCATCTACAGTCCTGTATTCGAATGATGTATGTATTGATGAACAATTAAAGATGAAAATGTCCCACAGAACGAATATTTATGAATTTATCATTTACTCTCTTTTCGCTTCTTGTGCTTCATTCTTGAAATCTAAGACAGCAACACAAGAATTGGATTGCATACTCATTGTAGCTAAATAGCTGAGCCGAATCTTGGGGCTTCCTGGAACATCTTCTTCGCCTATTCTTGGAAACTGAATCTTCCACCGATTTCTCCTCCATCAGAAAGTCATCTAAACCATCATCTTCCCTGTCAATAATTTCATGCACGAGTTTATATATTGAAAAAGTAGTATCTATCCTGGTGAACACTGTTAAGCCTTGAATTTGTTTGAAAGAATGATCAATTGAGGCATTCGGTCGTGAAGCATGGTAACTGGAATTTTTCATGGATATTAGTTTTTAGCATCATCGATTTTTTTAAGGCTGGTTACATAAATAGTTAAAAGAAACTTTAGGAAATTAGTTTTTTTGAAGACAATAATATTGATATTAACTTACAGCAACTACTGGTTGAAGGTAAAAATATTGTAATTAACAACAATTTAACTTCACTTAAGTTTTCATTTAGTTATCATGTTTTACAGTCATTGCAGTTAACATGTTTTATAAAACATCAATTCAGTTATAACTGAACATATGAAATTTTTTTATTTGACAACCTTTTTTTTAATTGATGTTTTTCTGAAAAACCTTTTAGTTTAAGTTTATCTAATATAAATAGAAGGCTTAATAAGCATGTGTATTCTACTCCCTGTGAATTTCTCATGTGACCATTATTTTAATTTTTTTTTATATAGTCAAATTATGACAAACCACTTAGTTTAAAGAAAATTATAATTATATAATAAACCTATCACTGAATTAGAAAAGGAAGTTCATTTCTGACCTCATTGACATTTTTAATACAGTGCACACCAATGATATTGATTTATAGTGTGGTTTAAAGGGCAGCAGAAGAAAAGTCGTAATTAGCATTAGTTGATTAATTTAATAGAAAGTTTAGTTTTAAAAAACATTTAATTGAACTTTGGATTATTTTTTATATAAATGATTAAAATTTACTTAGATTGTTATTAATTTAAAAACAGGAGTGAACTATCTTCAAAATTGCCCTAATTTTCATATAACCTATTAAGATCAAAAATAACAGTATGCAATACAACATAGAGCTCAAATAACTTTTTGTTCTCTTATTAATTTTTTAGAGGGACTTAAAAAACTTAGCCGCCGACCTTATATGGAACCTGTGGTGTTAGGCAGTTTTTATAATATTCTCTATCTGATTAATCCTGTAGTAAATTCATTGGTCGTCTGGTCTTAATAAGAAGAAAACTGAAGATAACAATTGTTTAACTTTTAAAATCTGTGGTCTTCAGTTTCAAGATTATAGAATGCAAAAATCTCAGTGGATCAACCAATGTATTGTTTTGGATATAACTATTAAATTAGCTTATTTTGATCCAAAAATGTAACATTTCATTACGTAATAATTACTTTATGAAATGTTTAAAAGCTAAAACAGTGTATGATTAGATGAAATATTGAGATCGTGAATAATTTCGAATCTTAAGTTTTTAGCAGAAATATAAATTTCAAGGTCTACTGCGTCTTAGTAAACAATTCTTACAAAATGCGTTATGTATGTGGACAATCTTGCTTCAAAAAGTTATGATGTATGAAACAAAAACTTCGTTTTCTATATGCTTGGCATAATGTAAAGACTTTTTCGCCTTAACCGACATACCGGAAGTATCATTCTATATAACCTATTTTGCCATTTTCTCAAAAACTATTAAGGGATCGAACTTACCGGTTAATGAAATGTTTAATAAGGAAAGTAATATAATCGTGCTTAATTTTGAATTCGAGGTTCAACGGAAATACACGTTTTGAGGTACCTTGCGTCGAAATAACCAAGCCTAACTCAGTATGAAACTGAAAATACATATTTAGGGCATATGTATCCCTGTGATGATGTTATATCAGCTGTTTCTAGTCTACCAACCGGAAGTTCCATTTAATAAAATCGATTTTTTTTAAATGGCTCTTAATTTTGATCAAATTAAATGTCCGATCAAGTGATCTTTGATATCAGCTAGGCCTTGTCCTTATCCAGTAGATAATAAATAGGGCAGGGCTTAAATGCAGAATAAAAAAAAATAAAGATCCAGAATATTTTTTATTTGAAATGAATAACCAGTTATCATTGTTAGGTGTATTAAACATTATAATACTCAACATTACATTTGTCATTTCATTTTAAAATTGGAAATGATAATGTCGAATAATATGAAAGTGGAAATTGATTTGAGAGGAAGAAAATTAATAATATTCCATACATTAGTAATACTTGCCTTCATTAATGGTACATATTCCTGTCAATGTATTTAGAAGCTGTATGTATGTTTTTGTACTTTAAAAGCTTTTATGTAATAACTTATATTTTGGATAGTAATGATGTCATGAACCTACCATAATCAATTGAAAATAGTTATTTTAATTTTGTACTAATGAGTCTTAATTCATTTATTATATGTTCGTAATATACATTTGATTTGAATTCTGTTTTAGTTACCAATTGGCATTTAAATGGTTTAACAACTCAACCGCCTGATGTAATACCAAATCCAACCTCATCTGAAAATTGGCAACACACATTCAATGGATATAGTAAAGGCCACAATGAAGACCATGTAAGCTTTATTTCTATTAAATATTTTAGTTGCATTTTTCTTATATTCTTTATTATGTTAGAACAGTGGTTCTAAAAACTTTTTCAAGTTCAGTAAAAAGGTCATAATGTTTTACTGACATACCTGAAAAGTAGAAAGGGGGGATTTAAATTTTCTTTACATACTCAAAGCATTCTATCTGATTTTGACAATATTTAAGGTTCGCTAAGCTTTTATTATTTCTAAGGTTATAAAGAAGGTTTAAATCAAGGAGTTATGTATCCTTGGCTATGCTGATTATTTGGAACTGTTCGATAAATAGACATAAACTATTGAAGTAAATTATATTGTTGATGGAACATGGTAAAAAATTATTTACAGAATAGATATTAAACAAAATATATGGTTTGGTATAGGAATAGTGATAATACAATGATATAGATATATTGCCCCGTGTTTCAAGAACCCAGTATCTTACGAAAGTCATTTGTGGGATTCGAACATCACTGGGATTAAAAATACACAAACAAATTACAAAACAATTCTTTAGTTTAAATTAGTTATAAAACAGTGAATTCAATATTATTAATGTAGTATATTTTATGCCTATTAAATTGTTAACTTATTACAAATGCAATAACTTGTTACTTTTTCGATTAGTTAGATACTTTGTTCTTCCTGATTAGGGCAGTATAATAGGGATTACTTTTGATTACATTGAGGAGCTCGACTATCCTAAGCCCATTCATATTTTTTAAATAACTTAATTTTGTTATTATTTTTTTTTAATACTTATTAATTTACTTAATATTATTTGTCTAGCATTGTGTTAGAGATGACGATCTTGGGTTTGATCCGTTTCATGAAACACAGAAAGCATTAGAAGAAATGATAGAAAAAGAAGAACAGCATGGGTATCAGCCTAAGCTTCGAATGCATCACAACAATAGGTAATTTAAAATATCTATGTTTAATTTTTCCTTTCTTTTTTTTTCTAATTTATGACTTTATGGACAGTGAAACTTATCGTGCACCATCATCCTAATTGTAATGAGCAACTTACAGCTTTTGATTAGAAGATTCTATGAACATACTTAAGCTTAATAGATTGATAAATTTGCACTGTTTTGCAGTCCATGTCAAATAGTGTGAACCTCAAACCTACAAATCAGTCACACCAACAGACAATGTGATATGTCATTTCATCCTCAGTGCTACAGAATCTGTTTATAAGTGATTCTGTAATTTTTAGGTTGAATGTATATTTATTAACTTTTATAGTACCCATTGTAGATCACTCTGATTTTCCTCAGAGTGACCTTGTCCAATTGAAGTTTTACTTCGGTTGTCACAGGGTCTATTTAGGAACAGCTTAAAGTGTAGTTATCTTTTATTTATCCAATATAGTTTAACTTTGAAGCTGTAAGTTGTCTTTATTCTACTGTGCGTAACTAAGGCTTATACCTCACTTGGGCTCCAGAGTTATGTGAGTGTTTTTAGAACCATTTCTGGCTATTATGTAAGGATTCTCATTTCCTGGTATGGTACAATGTTCTTGTGCCTATTCAATGCTAACTTTATTGTCACATGAGGGTTTGTTCAGTATTGCATTTCAGTGATCAAAAACACTTGATCAAGTGTTTGTTGAGGCCCTTATTGCTGCCTGGCTGTGTGTGTAGATTGTTATATCTTTACCAGCCAGCCCTTTCCTCTAATAGAGTGCTGGTGCAATAACTAATAGCAAGTATTTTTGATTAAAATACTGAAGTACAATTCCCTTCAGAAATAGATATTCCCTTTTGTAATAAGGCCATCCGTATAGTAATTAATGATGTTATTTGGTCTTTGCCTTGTATATTTTAATATTAAGTTTAGTGTCTCTAAATTCCCTGTCCTCCTCAATCTGCTGAGTAATTTTCCCATGGCCTGCTAGTTAGCATCAGGATTTGGGATTTGGTTTCTTGTTTGTTGGTTCTTGTTCTTATCTTATACATAATATTTTAGGCTTGTGCTTCAATCTCCAGTCTAAGCTTAACTTCCATTATAGATGTTGGAGTAATACTCATGGGATCTATGGGAACATTTATTGTTTTATATCTATTCAGGAGATTCCTAGATGTACCCATGTTGGCTTCATGCTACCAAACTTAAGAGCTGATATGTTTTTTATATAAAAGTTTTCAGTTTTATTATCTTCATTAATTAATTGGCCAGTAGTTTTGTGATAATGTCAGAATCTGAATAATTATTTTTACTTTTTTCAAGTAGCTGTGAGAAAATATTAAGAAAAAACTTTAAATTACATTTTCCTTTGAAGAAATTCTATAAATTATTAGCAAATTTAATTCCTCCAGACAATTCATTAGTTTCTTACATGTCAATTTACATGATTTAGTATTTTGGGATCGTACCCCCATGATGCTAAAAATGCATTCCTGGATTCAATTTTTCTGCTGTATTTCGCAATTATTAATATTAAATTAACATCTTGCAATCTTTCCCATGATGATATTAAAATCAATTTGTAGTACAATAATAATACTTTGCTTTAGTATTTTTGTTTTTCATATTTTTCACTCCAATTTGTCATTATCTATCAGTACTATTTCATCAATTAGATTAACAATATAGTGTTAAAACATTAGTTAATATATGTCTATCTTTACTTTTTGACTTACTGAGCTGTTCGTTTTTGTCCTTTGATACTGTTTTTTTTTAAGTTTATAGTCATTCTTCTATTTATTTCCTACATATTTATTAATTAGTTCTATTTTTATTATTTCAAGCTATCCCTCTTAAAATTATTAATTTCACATTGATGATGTTTGAGAATATGTCTCCTCTTTTTTTTCTTTTTCTTTTTTTTTTTTTGTGTCAAATTACATATTTTATGAGAAGATGGTGCAGTGGTGGTGGCGGTGGTGCAGTCAGTGAATAAAACAAATAAGTTTAAAAAGTTATTTATTAGTGTCAATGTTTATAAACTATATTTTATGTTTGTTAATAATCTATATGGGTGACTAATTAAGTTACTAATATTTTGAGATAACCAAAACATTTAGTTAATTATAATCATAAAATTATAATTAACTAAAACCAAAAATTATAGAGTCATAACAAACACAAAAGACCAGGTAGGTAAGCAAAATATAAAATAGTGAACTTTATAGTCAAACATTAGAAAAAAAAAACAGAAAACTTGGCGCAGCTCACAGTAATTGTAAAAAGTAAAAATGCAAGAGCACAAAGTAGCGCAACACGTCTAAACTATAAACTAGGTCATAAATTTGATTTTAAAAATTTGAGATTCTAGACTAAGAGAACTTATTACTTGGATTATGTTAAAAATACAAAAACCTTAAAAGTGATGTACTATATGAAAAATATAAAAATGTTTAGAACTTAATATCCACTGTAGAAGTGTTATTAAGAAACTTGAAATATAAGAAATAGATAAAAGTATTTTTTAAGTAGTAGAAATATTTTGATTATGGCAAGGAATGTGAAGTTAAGAGTTGGAAGAGAGTGGTTTGGAATAATAAACATTTGACACTCTAATTAACCATATATGTAGAAGGTAATGAGAAGAATTATAATAAACTTAAAAAAAAAAACAGGTTCTATGGGACAATTCTAGGATTACTGATCCTCCTATACCCACCCAAGTTTTAATATTTTTAATCTAATTGACAATTGTAAGATAGAGTTAATATTTAAAATACTCATAAAATAATTGTGTTATTTATTATTTTAATATTCTAGGAAAAACCAATACTAATTAATTATTGATTGAATAACCTTAATAACTGTGGTGAACTGCAAAAAAATTGTATTTTGATGGTAGGGATAAGACCTCAAGACATTAAAAAGTGTAAATTAGCTTGTGAGTAAGAAACTTATAAATCACAGAAAGAAAGTCAAAATGTGCTTATGATTTAAAGGTTTAGTATGCCTAATTAGTTTATAGCTAGCTGTTAATTCTTGTTCTTTATATGTTTTGACTTACTATTTGTAACTGTATTTTATTTGTATAGGTTGAACAATTGTACAAAACTGCTGGAAGGTTTGCGAATTGGAACAACTGTGCCTCATTCCCGACCCCCACCACCAGGCTTCACATCGACACCCAACCATATGAATGCGTTTGGCCTTGGTATTCCACGTACAGGTAAATATAGTGAGAAGTAGTTCATATCTTTAAATGGTCTCTTTGCCATTCATGACAAGTTAATTCAATAACTATTTGTATTTAAATAAGAATATGATGATACACATTACGTAATACAGAGGTTGATGTACTGAGGGGAAGAAGGGGGAACGGTCTTTTCCCACTGGACATAATAAGCTTTTTCCTCTTGTAACATACTGTGAAAGCTTGATTGGGCTATCTGGCCATCCTGAATTACACATATTAGATGATTGTGTTATCTGACTTAAGACAACACTACAAGTTCATAATCTTCTCAATGGAAACCATTGTTAACAAGCAAGTATTATCACCTATTGATAATACTCGACCTAACAAGGAAGTATTATAACCTAATGATGTATGACGATATTACTCTTATATGCTTTGGTTTATTGGCAAAAAAAATATCTTGGGATTAAATAAATCTCCAGATATGTCAACAGCTTCCCCAGCTCATTTCTTGAAGCACTACTAACTACTTTTTGTTTTTTACTGAAACTGTAGATTATGATTAGTTTAATTTCCTCAATAATATTTAATTAGTTTAATGTTCTCAATAAACCTTTGTAATTAACCAAGACTATAGATAAATTACTGTGCCATACGCCATTCTTGGCTTTTCTCTAATACTACAATTTTTTTTTTTTAAGGAGTCACATTTTTAATGGACATGGAGTCACAAGTGACTCCAGAATGACTCATGACTCACATCATAGTTATCCGGTATTTTTTTATCCCCAAATAGTGGCTAATTAGAGGTTTTAAATGTCCATGTCTCTGCTATTGTTATTCCTTCATGGAATCATTACGCATCTAAAAAAAAATAAATAAATAAATAAGTTTGTTTCTTCAAAATATAACCTTTTTCAGACCTTTACCTGAATGTTAATCTTTAAAAATTAATATATTAATAATAAAACATTGTGTAGCAATATGGAGCATTTCTCAAAGTATTAATGGTCCATAAATAACTCTTTAAAGTCCTTAATAAGGACAGAAGCAAGTGACATCTCTACATCGGAAAGTGTTAGGTCTAGAGAGTATTAGTGGAAGTGACAAAATTTCCCATCTTTGTGAGTTTCTGACTACTCCCAAAAGCATTATTATGAGGCAGTATGATATCCTTCCTATTAAATATCACTAGCCTGTATTCTTGGATTGCTATTTTTAAATTATCCAATTGCTGAGAGTATCTTTTTGTATAGTTTTTCATTCAGCTTTAACTGCTCATAATGAAATGTCCCACCATAGACACAGCATTCTCTTACTCAGGTTTAACATGAGTTTAAAGTTGGAGAGAGCTGGTTTTCCTGGTTCACAAATGCCCTTTTTCTTATATTTTAGTAGGTAATCCACTTTTCATCCAGTCCAAGAATAGTTCGATTTTGTTCCTTGCAAGCAGGTGTGTGTATACAATGACTTGATCATTCTTCTCAATAAAGTCATGTGGCTCCCATCTTGAGTATTTTCACCCTAATCATTGTTTACGATGACAAAAAAGGTTTTATTCCAACTTGACAGTATCATCGTCAATCAAAAATGATCGCCCAGATTGTGGCTTATTGGGAAGTTCATAATCACCCATTTCAAATTTTTCAAACCATCTTTAGCATATTCTATCAGAAATTGTACATTCGTCAAATACTTTTAATAAATTTCTACACACTTCTGTAGCATTTCTTCCTTATTAGAATTTGTACAAAATACAGTGGTGCGAATCATCTTTATTAGTAGCCATGAGTATATGATCGTGTCTTACTTGATACTAGCATGAATGAATCATCTTCGTTTTAAAGCAGACTAAACTTCCTGGTATATCTAACTTAACCTGTAAATATTATAATGAAGTAATTTTTTTTTAAGCTACCCATGAATCTCTTTCAAAAAGTATTTATTATTTTTTATTGTGCTGTTATAATTACTGTAGTCAGAAAATAATTTAAATTAACTCATATTATTTAATATGTAATTTCTTGTTTTAGGAAGTAAGATATTACCGTTTCTTCACCCGACAGTTGCCTTTCCACAACACACACCTCAACCCCCTGGTAAATTTTTAATTAATATAAAATTTTGTTATTTATATACTGTCATGAGAATTACTGAAGACAGTTAATATTTTATTTAGCCTAATATGTCTTTATTATAAATTAGTTTCCAGTGTAATCATTTTCCAAATTAACATTAAATCATGAATCAGATATATTAGTACATTTTGATTGGTTATTTAATACAATTCAGTATTAATTAAATTTTTTAAATAATTTAGTTTCCAACCGCCTTATTTAAGTTTCTTACTGGTAATGAGGTTTTATGAGAAATGAGGTTAAGGTTTTATGAGAATTTTTTAAAAAATAAATGCACCATCCACAAAAGGGTAGTGTTGCTGATAGAAACATAGATATTATCACTAAAGCTTGCACCACATTTGGTCTGTTTTAAAATGTACATCTTTAATAAGTTCATTAGGGATAGTAAGATCCATTATTGTCTTTATCATTTTTGTAGATTTTTATTACCTTTAAGTGCCAATAGTGTACTAAATTGAAAACCCTACTGTAGTAATCGTTGCTATGACTGAATTACATGGTTATTCTGATACTTAAGAGGCAGTACTAAATTCTTTACAACTTATTTACTTGATTGTGCATCGACTATTGTATGTCTCAGATGATTTTTCTTGATTATGAGAAGATGATTGTGGGTGCTGTCAGTAAAGAACACAAATAACTAAAGACTTATATATTAGTGCTAACATTTCAGGATAAAAAAAACCGAGATAATAACCATAATGATTAAATGGAATTACAGAAAAACAAGAAACATAAGAAGATTACATAATTTATGTTTCTTGTTTCTCTATAATTCCACTTAATCATTTTGGTTGTTTTATTGTTTTTGTTCTTAACTCTGACTAAGGCCTAGAATTCTGATCGAAACGTTGGCGTTAATATATAAGTTTTTTCTTATTTGTGTTCTTTCCCATACCTCCAATCATCTTCTCTTATATATAATTCTCGTTCAACTATTAACTCATTGTGATGAATTTTCTTGTTATTGAAAGTGAACATTCAGGTAACTATTTCATCAACTGTTTGTATTATCTCCATTGATACTTAATGTATGTTTAGTCTTGGTTCTTTATTTTTTTAAATGTTTACCTTCCTCGTGTTAGTATGTAACATTTTACTACACCTTCAGTTTTACTACTTACTCCCAAGATGTATACATATGGTTATCTAATACTTCCCACCTCCAATAAAATTTTGAATAAAATTGATTTTTAAAATATGAAGAAGATGGTCAGAGTTGCGGTCAAAAAAGAACAAAATAGTTCTCAACTATTTTAAACAGCCCTGATGAAGCTCTACAAAGTGGGGCTAAAGTTCGGATAATGAATAGTTCTCAACTATTTTAAACAGCCCTGATGAAGCTCTACAAAGTGGAGCTAAAGTTCGGATAATGAATAGTTCTCAACTATTTTAAACAGCCCTGATGAAGCTCTACAAAGTGGGTTTAAAGTTCGGATAATGAATAGTCGAAAACTATTTTGTTCTTTTTTGGCCCCAACCCTGACCATCTTCTTCATATTTTAAATTATACGGTCAACTATTGTATATATAATTGATTTTTTGTTTATTTCATGTACTCAGAAATTGATTAAAAATGTGTTAAGCTTTTCGACCTGACCTTGTATATATATGTTCAATTTATTCCCTTGCCAATCTTCTAAATCTCAAATCTGATGGTTTACAAAACTCTAGTTATAAGTTTTTTTTTTTTTATTTCATAAGTTATCCAAAAAGTATTAATTTTTATTTATGAATTGGTAGCGTGGGATTGGCCATTATTGGATCCAGCAATAGTTACATCTGCACAACACTGTGATTTATACACAAGCAATCCCCCTCCAGGATTTTCTACTATAAGACAAACGTTGGATAGTAAGTAATGTAATTTAAATCTTTTCATTGTAAGCTTCTTTTTTTTATTTATATTATTATAAGTTTCATGTCTCATTAGCGTTTGTGTTGTTTCTAATGAAATATCTGTTTTCAGAGCAAAGGTTATTTGATTAATACTTTACAAAATAAAAATAAAAAATTGTATTCATAATAGTCATCTTTTTTTCCTATATACTTTCCTTAACTTTTTTAATTCTGGAATTAAAATTAGTTTTCCACTATTTCAGTTGCACAGGTTGGTGGAAGAACTAGAAAAAAAATTGATACTTGCCCTAATGTTTGCAATAGTCTCTTATTTTAAAAACAAATAGCATTATTTCAATAGTTATTTGAATTAAAAGTAAAATGGACGTTTCTCGTCTGTTTCCCTTATGGCTCTTATTTATCTTCCTTGTAGGCTATGGCCAGAAACCGACAGAGGATATATAATTGTCCTTAAAAAATAAGTCAGAGATTTATCTTCTATTTTTACTCTGATAAGTAGCTCTTATTGTTTACATATTTCATTCAATTTCTTTTTTCCAATTGATTTATTATTCATACCATGATAAGGTTACCTCTAAAATACAGGTAGTTTTATTTTCCTCTGGCCCATATAGAAGCGACGTTCAGAAAGTAATAGTGCTCAATTTTTTGTATTTAAAAAATATTTGTACTAATAAGTATAGAGGATTACATACTCTATCAGGACACATATTCTTGATTTTTCAGGAGATATAAATTAAGTTAAAAAAATTCTGTATAACAACTTATCCGTTCAATACAGTTTGAACCAGGATATTATCATAATATTCAATTTAATTTACAACTTAAATTCTTTAAACCAATCGATAGAGAATTTTTTTCTTAGCCTTACTATGTACAGTATACTTAACGTAACATTGACATTTTTTGGGCTTAATCCCTTTATATTACCTGTAGAGAATCGTTTGTCTTCACAATGAGTTTCCTCAATTTAGCACCTTCACCATACACATTTATGATCCTTGCAAGAACTTCAGTCAGAGTTTTTTCTTCCCCAATTAGGAACCTTATGAAAGCGCACACTTCCTACTTGGCAGGATTTCTATTTAAATTTAAAAAAATTTCACAGAAACAGACACTATGAGGTGAGTTTGGTGCTGATGAGTCTCTGGTACTCATTGTGTTTATAACACCCTCCTCTACTTCTTAGTGTTGCCAACTTATGCCAAAAAAATTCACACAGCCCAACAGTACTCTTATTTTCTTGTAGCATTTGTAAACCGTTCAGATTTAAATTAATCAAATTTAAAATAGTTATTTAGTAACTTTTTATGGAGATCTTCATTCATTAAACAAAACTAGTAATTTAATACTTGAAGAAGTTTGTCCGGGGGTGCGGTCAGCAAAGAACAACATAAATAAACAAAACCATATTTATGTATTTTATGCCGACGTTTCGACCTGAGTTTCAGGTCTTCATCAGGGGTTGTGGCGTAGAGGGAAGATTGGTAACTTTATGTTGTTCTTTGCTGACCGCACCCCTTGACAAACTTCTTCAAGCATTAATCTACGGTCAACTATCTACATCTCATTAGTAATTTAATAAGTTTTTGTGCAAACCTCAATGTCAAGAGTAGACAAAACTAATTCAGCTCATGGATTAGTTTATTTCGGTTAAAGAATTAGTGGTTAGGTGAGGGATGGTTGTTTAGATAGTTTTCTTATTTAGATCACTCTGTGTGTTGCAAAAGTAAATTATTATAATCTGAAATATACACTTGTCCTATAAATATTTTATGTTTCTTTTATAAAAATATATTAATGCAGGAAAATTTTCTAAAAAAAATTGTCAATTCATTAAATTTAAAGTAGAGAAAAATATTTTTAGATAAAACACATTATTTTAATTGTTTTTTTTGTTTTTTTAGATTTATAGCCTGATATGAGGATGGAAGAAACCTGGGCATAGGAGATGGCAGACTGAAGTCTAAAATTAAATATCTTGTTGTGCGCTTATAATCAAATGGGTTGCTAAATTATTATTGAAACTAATAATTGGTTGTATCTCATATGAATTCAGACTTTTTTGTTTATGTATATTAGCATTGCATTTAATTTGTTGTAAATGAAAACATTTCATGTTATTTGTTATAAATTATTTATTGTAAAGAAATTTTATTTTAGTCTGAAAGACTTAATATTATGTATTGCCATATTCTGATTTTGTTATTATAGTTTTTGTATAAATTTATTATAAGTGAAAATTATGTCAAAAGTATTTATTGTCTGCAAGGATACATGCACAAATAATCTATTATACAATTGGCTCTTAAAAATACGTATGTTAAATGTAGCTTATGCCAATTATGTGCATTATTTTCATATGAAATTTGTGATCTGTCTAAATTCCACATTCATTTGTTCGAATTAAATGCATTGCTTTTTTGTAGCAGAAAGTTTTGAATACTTTTTTTTATAAATTGCAATGCTTTAATTCTTTGTGATTTTACTATTTAAGAATGAACTGGATTCTAAGCCTTTTGATTATATTCAAATATTAGCCTCAATTCGCTATATATTATATTTATAAATAAATTAGGTCTCCATTCTTCCAAGTGTCTTTCTCCAATATATATTCAAACTATAGTATTAAACACACACATATATATATAAATATATAACTATAAATAGAGAGAAATATATATATAAGATCAATTATGGATTCAGTTCCATGTTAAATTACAGATTATTTGATCTAACAAGAGTTTTGTTTTGTTTCATGATCTTCTTTCTCTCATGTCCTTATTTATTATAATTTTTTTTTTCAATTTATATTTTAATATAAAAATTATAGCAATATTTGTTATAATTGCACAGGTGAAATGATTAATACAGTGCTTAAAAAATTAATTTTTCTTGAATATTTTCAAAACTCTGTCCTTTCATTATTCTAAGTTCTATCAACTGTAAGTATTAAATGGATAATTTTTCTTTTCAGTGCGACAGAAATATGAATTACTTCCTGGCCTAATTAGTTGTTATTCATTCTGTTATAGTAGACCTAATGGAATCTTAAAAATCTTTAAAGTAATAATGAATATTCTATCTTCCTTGAGCTTTCTAGTACCGTTCATCAATGATCCTGAATAGGTGACTTCTAGGAGGTTGTATATTATTCATCTTTCTTTTTTATTCAGTTTTTACAAATCAGAAAATATTGCCATACTCTTTTTTCCCCTTTGTTATTGATCCTTTTATTAACCCAAGCAGGTTCTATTTATATCTGTAGTCTATTCCATTTCAATTTATTTTTATTATTTCTTTCAACTTTTAATGGTAACATTATTTTCCTACTATCATAAAAATAAATTTTTAGTTCATTCATAGAAAAAAATAATTTGTTTTGAGAGTAAACAAGAGACACCCAGTAGTATGAATGTTGCTGGATTACTTTTTCTTCTCCAGTACATTGACTTTGGCTTTTGTTAAGTGCCCTACTATCTCTGTTGTTTGCTGATATTTGTTGTCTTTAATCAGTGGATGACATAACCCTGGTCTCCTTCAAAACTAAAATGAAGCCAAAAAGGCCACACCCACGAAGTAAAAGTTTTTGTGGAAGTTAATAGGAATGTCCACCATTGTAATCTAAAACAGGAGACAGTGAGTGATTGGCTCATACTCTTTTCTTACTCCTCTGCCACATCCTGGTCCATGGTTTACTTTTCCTGACAGCTTACCCCTTCCGTTATACTCCTTCCTCCAAGTCTTTAATCATTAAATATGTTCGGACTACTTCTAACCCACATTACTAACACTGGGAGCATATATGTCTATTAAATACATCTGTATTCATTTTTTCCTTAGGTCTAGTTTTATCGTAAACCATTCTTTTCGGAGCCATGGTGCATACTTCTATTAAATACTAAATTCCTGTTCCCAGAAATGTCTGAATTAATTTAACAGCCTCTGTAGTTTGCATTTATTTAGAGCAAAACAAAGTGGGAAAAAATAGCAGAAAGGATTGCTAGCAGGAATAAAGCAATTAACTCATTTTAATTTAGTACAAGCAATCTCTTTTGTTCAGGGCATTAGTGCTCTTAATTTTTTCATGATAATTATTATGACGCAAAGATTTTCTCGATAACTTAAATTATTTCTAGGACAATCTCGAGCACCCAACATTGTTTTTGCATTCCAAGTATATTTCTTTAATGAAAATAATTTATTTGTACAAAAGAGTATTTTGTTCTCAATGTATAGAACAACTGGAAAATTGGATTTCTAATTATATCCGGGAATTATATATCTTCAATTTATGCTAAATACTTGTTTTATTTTTTGATAATTTAGCTTCTATGATTTTATTAATACTATTTATAAAAGTTTGTTATTGTCATAATTAATTTTGTCTGAAGTAAATTTAATATTTTTATTTATATGATTTTAATCCAAAAATTTTGTTTTCCTTCGAAATTTACAGTGTACAGCCTTAGGAATTTATTTTTTTTGAGGGAGGGGACTACAAAGATTACTAAGAAAAATATTAATTAAAAGTAATTTACTCTATATGTTAAGAGTAAAAACTCATCAATTAGTATGAAAAGCTATTCTTGAAACAATGTCCAAATGAAATGTAACAGTTTAAATAAAGTCAAAGGTGCTTGTTACCGTTCTAGAGTGGGTGCTCTTGGCTGTTATTGAAACCCTCGTGGCTAGTATTATCAGTGCAAAAGTTAATAGATTGATTCTAGACTAAGCACTCCCAATTAAGACAAGCCATAGTTCACAGGTTTTTTGGTTGGACGGAAATCCAACTTACCTGCTCATAGCCCCAATAATCTTTCTTCCTCATATTTAATCCTCCGAGCTTCCTAATAGATGGTGAGTTTTGGATCAGAGCCGCTCAGCCTTAAGCTTGTGTGTTCCAGGCTTTAGGTGTTCTACTTCCATCTCCTCTAAGGTTTTAAGTAGGAAAAATATTAATCTATGGGGCATAAAGGCCTGTGGAATACTATTCTCCTGTCCATGGGAATAAATTTTATTTTTGATGTGCTCTATTATTCCAGTACTTAGCTACTCATGAGGAAGGTTTATATTCAGAATAGTATATATCTGTGGACATCATGGAGATATTATTCGTGGAATAATGTCTGCTTGGAATCTTATATGGGTGAAACTCCCCAGTGATGTTACCAGCGCCTATTGTCTATCTTTGAAGTGGACCGTGTTTTTTCTATATTAAAAGACCTATAAACTAATTTATTAAGCTTGCTGACTACTACTACTGTTCGTTAGGTTGTCTCTAGGGGTGTTTTTTTTTTTTTTTTTTTATTGTTTTCAGCAAATCATCTCGTTTATGCCTTGTTGATTTTAAGGCCTTTATAGTAATTTTTTTTGCGACCAAGTCAGATATGTGGACCTCCCAATCATTTTACAAGATCCCAACATGAAGGACAGGTTTCTTCTAAGCTTTTTCCTTTAGCTGATTGTGACCTATTGCAGCTCCCTACAGCGTGTGTTGGTAGATTCTCTAGTATATTCCTATTCACATTCTTAAGATTTCTTTTTAGTGAGTGGAGGCTTTTCAGCATTATGTTTATAGGAGATCATTTTGTGGTTAGACACAGTAATGTGTGATGTTTCCCAGTCATTACAAATGGTAGTATTGTAATAAAAATGCTAGAGTAATGTTTAGGGCCCAATTCTTACTCTTGTTATAAACGTTGCACTATTACCCTTATTCAGTTAAAATCAATAAATTTAAGCAAACACCCACACAATGTGGCAAATATGCCTGACTATCTATAATTTTATATATTTATAAATCTATCTAGTTATTTATATATTGTGAGTTAATATGAACAATAATAAGAAGGCTGTAGGTTACCGGGTAAGTTAATAGATCCTATAACCAGTTTTGTACTTAGTACTGCCTCCTTAAATGTAAAGTACAGAGTCAAAACATCTTTCCAAGCCTGAGGGAGCACCTATGATCCTTCCTCTTAGTATCCATTTGTTATAAGGTTCCTGGGTTGGGATGAGAAAGACAATAAGATTTACTAAATCTGATTAATTTTAATTATCTTCACAGTATCAGATTGAACTAATAAACATTCTGATGTTCAATAAGATCCCTAATCATGTTCTCTTCCATTAAAGTTTTCTGGAAAATGATTAAGGCTATGAAAGGAAAGACAAACAAACCGATACATGTAAAGAACAAGGGAGGCAGATTGATTACCGGGGATCAGGATATTTTAGAAAAGTGGAGACACCACTACAGGGAAGTTTTTTCTGGAGATGCCGAGGAGCGAATGATTAGAGAAAATATATGGGGAGAACATGATGAGGTGATATGGGAGGAAGAGGTAGGAGCAGCAGTGAAGAGATTAAGACTAAAAAAAGCAGCAGGAAGAGATGGTATTGTTCCCGATTTCATCAAATATGGTGGAATTATTGAAAGCATTGCAGTGCCTTTTTTAGAAATTACTTACTGAAAAAAGCTATTCCTAAAGAAAAGGAACATAATTGTCCTGATTCACAAAAAAGGCAATCCTTTGCCTTAGCAGCCCTATCTGTATATCCCAGGTTGTGTACAAGCTCTATTCCACAATATTAGAAAAGAAGCTGAGAGTGTTAGTGGAGAAAAACTTGGAAGAGGAACAGGCTGCTTTCAGGCCTCGACCCCAGACCCAGAATCACATATTTTCTCTCAGAACAATCATTGATAAATCGTGGTAACGAGGCAAGAGTATCTTCTTGGCATTTATACATCTAATGGCTGCCTTTGATTCTATCCCTAGACAAGAACTGTGGAATGCTCTTTCTGAAAAAAAAAAATCCTGCAAGGATTGATAGAAGCTATAAAGTCAACCTACCACAAATCCAAGGGAATAGTAAAGATTAATGGAAGAGAGTCTGACACCATTGCAATTGAGAAAGGAGTAAAGCAAGGAGATAGTTTGAGCCCCCTCGTGTTCATAATTTATCTGGATAAAATCCTGAAAATGTGCAATCGGAGGACAGCTCGCACTACTATTGGCAAATGGAACATGATGATAATACTGGCCCAGGTAATGGTATTTGCGGATGACATTGTCCTTATTGCAAATAATAAAGAACCTACAACAAGCTGGAACCGAATGGGAAGCTGAGCTGGAAAGAAAGGGAATGACCTCCACTGAAGGCATTAAGGAGGAAAAAAATTTATAGTTTGGATAAATAAAAACTGAATAAGTGTTTTCTCATCAACTTTAAACTAGTCTTTACAGGTTATAGCTCTCGCTAGACTTTGCACTTCTGGTAATTATTGATCCTTCTTTGGATGTTTCCCCCATCCTTTAACCTTGGAGCATAACTGAGCCGTAAATACCCATTAGCCATCTCTATTCTTTTACGAGGATCTAGAGCGAATGCCATCAGAACTTTCTCTCTGCCACTCCACGGTTAGCAAATATCGTACGTTAGTGGTTCCCAAACTGGTTGCCGCTACACCCTAGGGTGCCTCATACATATCTCAGGGTTGGCGTAAAATGTTACAACAAATTAAAATGAAAAAATATTCAATGCATTCCAGGGTTTACTTTTTACTGCTTTTCCTTCTTTTTCCACACGTTCAATTACTCTAAGGATAATTGAAGTACGTACGTTGAAGTGTATTGTCACAAGAATCCACGAGATTTTTAATGTATGTATGAATGCCCGAGTAGGGAGTAACAACAGAAAATGTTTTGGAACCATTGCTGTACCGACGCACAGGAGCGCTCGATCTAGCGTCTGGAAGACGTTTGAAGCTCATCAAATAGCCGGATTTTAATTAAGACCAGTTAATAAATTATTATCTTGCATATGTGTATGTAAAATTTGCTTCATAGACACCAAATCAATGTATTTATTAACAATAAATACTAATTCAGATAGACCTCCTTGATGATCCTAAATAAATACACATAAAAGTAAAATGCCTCTCGGCTTGTAGAATATCTATCAGTGGTATGCTGGGAGTAAGACCTCGTCGAGAATAAGTTTTACATTTTGGAGGCTTCTCGTCTTCAGATATTTAAATCCAGACCCGAAAAGGAAACTTTCTCGATATAAAGATATACTCTCTATATCTCCTTATTGCTCCTTCTATTACCATAGGAAGAAAAAGATAGTAATGCCCATTGAATTATATTAATTGGGTATAATTTTTATTACTTCTAATCCATTTTTTATATTTAGAAGAATCAGAAACCAAAAGGGAAAAAAAGCCTTTTTAAGTAACCTTTGAATCCCTTCAGATTTCTACTAGGTTGCCTCTGCTTAGCCCACTCGTAATTTTTAGAGTTGTTACTTCAACATCATTCACCTAATTTTCCTTATAACCACAGGTTTTGAGGACTGGTTTCCCTTATATTTATTACCCGCTAGATGAAGTTTTTTTTTATCGTTAACGGCTTTCTTACGTTGTTACTTTGACTCGCTCAGCCATACCTTATGTTACATCAATTGAATACTTTTGTTACCTCTATGTTGCTTAGGTAGTCATAAATATACTTAGCTACCTACGTTCCCTCTCCTTTGTTTGGAACCTTTTGAATTACCTCGCCTCAAGGTAGTGTTTTGCGTTTTGTTTTTTGGCTGGTAGTTGAAAATTTGTTTCTTTTCAAACGTTGATTTTGAGGATTTAAACATTGAGGTTTGGGTATTTATTTCGCCATTCATTTATAATGGCTGTGAATTTATTGAAAGTTTCTGGTGGGTGGAGTGACAAAGATAAAGAAAATGATGGTGAATTAGCTAAAGAGGTATTATTATAGTTTTATATTTACCATAATTTGTTTCCTTTTGCATGTTACCTACATGTTTAATTTTTAGTTTGATAAAGTGAGCATACCTAAAGATGAAATGGGAGAAAAAAAGATTCTTGATACTTCCAATGATACAGAGGAGAAAGATGACACCATTTCAAAAGCCGAATTATCTCTACTTTCAAAGATTTCTAGGACCAGATTAGTTACCACTAAAGCTGATATTGAGATACAGCAGAAGAATCCATATTCGCCATTACATTCAGTTAAATCTTTCGAAGCACTAAATTTGTAAGTAATATGATTATGTTTGTTCAATTTATTCTGTATTTTTTGTTGTCTTAAACATTGTGATTTTCTAAAATAATTGTTTTATTTTCTTTTATGTTACTTATTGGGAACATGTGTTGTACATTTGTACTATATTATACTGAACGGGTAGCGATCAGGCATACCTATACATGTTTTAGCATAAATATGAATCATTTGTACATAATGTTTTTGCTGACGTACACATTGTAAAAACTCTTCCTTCTTTACCCTTGTTGCTGGAAAACAATTGGTACTTATGTTTTAGTCTGCCCAAACTATGTTTCTGTTATTGCAGATTATAATATAAATAATTATTTTTACTGTGTTAATTGGATATGAAGCTGTTGACTTCAGCTGGCTTAAAAAATGAACAAATTCTAATGGGGCCTTTGGAATTGAGATCAGGGCCTGAATTTGCATACTTCTTTTCGTTTGGCTCTGCAGGCCTTGCAAATCTTTGGTCGCCCGAAACAGCCTTATCTTCATCTGCCTGTCTTGGGCTACTGCCAACTGCTTTCCAGTTTACTGCATGCAACTCTTTTGCATCTTTGCAGATTCTGTCAATCCATCTGGTTTTTGGCTTCCGACATAGTCTCTTGCCAGCTATACTGGCATTCATAATTGTGTCAAAGTGTCCTAATGGATTGCTTCAAGCCACATGTTCCGTCCATCTTAACCTCCTAGCCTTCATATTATGAGATATTGCCTGATTTTATATAAATATGAACTAGTTAATACCCTGAAACACTAAAAATATAGTTTTAGACAATCTAATTTATAAGCTTAAAAAATTGTTACTTTTTACTTTTTACAATTTATATATTCCTTTTACAGTTCTATCTAGCCTCCTGTAAGGTTAAAATGAGTTGGTTTCACAGTATTTTTCATATTTAGTATTATCTGCAAGCTAAGCCACGACTAGCCCAGTGTCTTTTGTTTAAACGAGGATTTGACAAATTCTGTCTGATTCTTTATCAACATTCTGTTTTATTCAAGGCCAATGGAATATCAATATCTTTTTATTTATTATTATGTTTTTGTAGTATATATTATTATATATTTTATATTCTTGTTATATTATTTAGCTGAGCTATGTTTTACTCGAACATTTTTTTTTAGGAAACCTAATCTTTTAAAAGGAGTCTATGAAATGGGTTTCAACGCACCATCCAAAATTCAAGAAACTGCCCTTCCAATATTGCTTGCTGATCCGTAAGTATTATTATTATTATTTTAGAAATATATTTTTTCCTCTATCATTTGTTTCTTTAGGTGAGGCTGCTTCAGGGGTTTTATGATGCATGTACAAAATTAGAGATTTGAGTGTAAGGGTGTGGTGCATTAGAAAGTCTTAGATCTAGTACATACAGAGGAAATGCTTATGCCTTAATAAATGTCTTTATTTTGCAATTTCTCCTTCCTTTCATTTGGATTTCACACATGTACTTCTATTTTATTGAACATAAAAATATTGACTTTAACCACACTCTTTGAAAACAACGTAGTGAATGAAAGTCATCTTGTGTGATTAAAGCTAAACTGTAGGGAGTTTTCTCTCTTTAATATAAAAATTCTGCATATGACAGAACTTCTGAGGAATTATTTGATCTCTCATACCATTTTTATCTTGTAAAAATCTCCTGTGAATGGCTCATTCTTTAATTACATACATCTATCTCCTTTATATTAATCATTCATACTGACCTCTCTATGAACCAGGTTTAAGTTTATGTTTTTGAGCTTTGCAATATATTTGATGGTTTGGGACCAAAATCCCTCTCTCATTAATTATACTATTGGGTATGGAGAGAGCAATAGTTACTGTTGATACGCCAATGCTGGTGTCCAATCTCTCACAAGGTAGTTTATTTGTCTCCTCCCTTTAGCCGCTTACTTCGAGGATCCTCCACGCTTCTATCCTCCTAACTCAAGGATTCAAAGTTGAAAACATTTTTATGACCTTTGCCAAACTAACAGGACCTTCCTTCTGTGTGATACAGCATTAGGCATTAAAAAAAAGTTCTTGTATTTTTACTTTTTAAGTTAAAAAATAGTTCAGATAAATAAATTTTCCAATTAGAAAACCCAAGTATCAAAATTACCTAATACTAATAATTGGAATCCATACCCAAAATCAAATCAATCTTGTTAAAGAACTGAGTGGATGGAAAAATTAACCTAATAATTTATTGTGGTACAATATGTGGCTCAGACCTGATTTTAATGATTAAAGGGCTTAGCTGAGATTTGATTACTTTTACTATTATTGATTTCAATGATAAGTAATTAATTTGGTTGTTTCAATTTATGTTCAAAATCTAATAAATATGTTTCTGTTTGTATTATCAATAAATTATTGTTTTTTAAACACTTGTGATATTAGTTATGATGTTAGTAATTATTATTTTATTTTCTTAATAGCTTGAAATTTATTGTTTTTATTCTTTCTAATTCTTCTATTTTTACTTAAATTAAAAAAAATTTTTTTTTTTCTTACTCATTTTACCGTTACTTTCTTATATAATGTTTATCTTCTTTAAAAAACTAATCGATATTTTTGATGTTTTTTAGACCTCAAAATCTAATCGCTCAGTCCCAGTCAGGAACAGGTAAAACTGCTGCTTTTGTCCTTGCTATGCTCTCCAGAATCAATCCTCAGTTGAACCATCCTCAGGTAATTTGATTGCACGTGTTTATATATTTTCATCTTGTTTGGTGTGGTAGATATCCAGTAACTAGCTGATACTGTTTGAAGTTGTTAGCTCTTTGTTAGCTAAAGAGAACCCTTCAGTGATGACAAATTGGAAAATAGTGTTAAACTTGAACTTGGAAATTGTTATGGAAATACTAGAGAAATACTTAAATTTTGTCCCATACTTAATTAAATATTAACATATCAAAATGAACCGAAATTTGTTATTAGTTAAATAGTTAACTAATTCCAGAAAGTTGATTCTATTTAATGAAACACTCTGCCATGATTTATTATAAATTAACTTCTAATAGTTTAATTGCATAGTAAGGAAAAATTTAAAGTTAAAATACTGAAATTTCCATTTTCTTAAAAGTAGTAGCTTGGAGCTAGAAAAATTAGCAACCTTATTCCATATGTGTCTGATCTATTTCATTATCAATTAACAATCATATAATATTATAGAGTCATATGCTGTCCTTTAGCCGTTATAAGTTACTAAATTATTTATTATCCATACTAGGAGAGAAAAATTATATTAGGCTGCAAGGATGCACATGGCTCATGCTTGTTTGATATCCAGATGTTAAAAAAAAATATTCTTGCTAAGCGTAGATTGAGGAGAATGGTTTTTCAAACATTTTTATGATCTGAAAGAGTGTTAAGAGTGATTTTGCACCGCTCAACAATTTTATACCAAGTTCTAAAATTGTCCTTATTAAATATAGAACTATTTCTAATTGCCTGGGTGTTAATTGTTTCTTAATATTAATATGATTTTAAATTTTGATTAATATTTTTAGGTATTATGCTTATCTCCAACTTATGAGCTTGCTGTTCAAACTGCTGAAGTAGCTACAAAAATGGGTGAATTTTGTGTTGATACACATGTTAGACTTGCTGTCAGGGATGAAGTCTGTAAGTAAAACATTTTTATATTATCAGTTACTGATACAGATAAATTTGGTCAAATACTTAAACATATTTTCAAGCTGTTATGTACTTTTTAATGATAAATAGGTTATTTCAAGGGCAACTTATTTTTAGTTGTTAAAAAATTGTTTTAGTTGTTAGTTTTGGTTAGTTGTTAAAATAGCATGTCATGCATGCTTTTCAACCTTGCACCAGGGAAGGTGATAAGTTACTTCGGTGTAGAAAGAAACAGTATGATTCTTATCAAGTCAGTTCAAATTCTAGCTTATGTAGATGACGTAGATATCATAGCCAGATCAAAGAGGGACTCGGAAAGGGCCTTTCAGACAACTAGAGGAAGCAGGACAGAAAATGTGTCTGTGAATCAACTAGCCAAATATCAAGTATATGCTTGCCAATCCTTAAGGGCCACCACCACCCACTGTTTTGTTTAGAGAATATACATTTAAAAGTGAAATACATTTGTGTACCTAGGATCTGTAATTTGTTTAGACAATAATTTCATGAAAAGCCATCTGCTATTGAGAAACACAAAAATCTCTGTATATAACATTCATTTGGCCAATATTATCTTATGCCTCTTATTGTGGGTGGATGCTGATAGTTTAATGATATTTGAAAGAAAAATTTTAAGAAGAATGTTTGGCCTCCTAAAGAATGGTGACTAGTATAGTCTGAGGCACAATGTAGTCTTGTACCAAATCTACCTGGAACTGAATGTGGTACAATATATGACTCTCAAGATTGCGGTGGGCTGGACATGTCGCAAGAATGGATGGTTACTCACCCATTGAGAAATTATTGTTTGGGTATGTAGAAGGAAAAGATTGAGATGGTCAGACTGGTTGAAAGTGATTCGCAGACATTTCTGGAAACAAGAATCTGGTGGACCCTCGCACAAGACAGAGAAAAATGGAAGCAATGAAGACCTTGTAGTCTCTGCGATGATAATAAGTTATAAGTTTTTTCCAGTTCCTCAGGCATTTAATTGTCAATTTATTTTTTAATTTTCATCATTTCCTACTCAATATTCCAATTAAATATGGAGCTGCTGTAATTATTAATTGACAATTATAAATTCCTTAATTAACCTTATTTTTGAATATTGTTTTCTTGATGGAGTAATTTTTATATCTTAGCTACCTTAGGTAGAGAATGCACAGTAATCTATAAAAAAACAAAAAAAAAAATTAAAGAAGAAAAATAAAACCTTCTAGATCTTAATTTACAGAGGAGGCCCTCCTGAATCTTAAAACTCTATTCTTAATAAATATTTTTCCCTTCATCTTATTTTTAAGTACCCATTGTTCTTGAATAGTTTCCTTTATGAATGGGATGAGAGTTATGAATGAGCTGTCAAAATACAATTCATTGTGTGAATCTAAATTAGTTTGTATCAATTATGTTTGTTTTGTTTTATAGATGAACTGAATCATTTTTTGTTAACTTCATCTATTTCAAGTAATATAAGAAACGAGTAATTTTTTATTACTTGTATTATAAATTTTAAAAATTGATTTATTTTGTGTCTTTGATTTGTTTTTGTTTTTTTTAACGCGAAAAGATCATCTTATCTAAATTATTTAAGGTCTTGTTTGATGTGCTTACTTAATATGTTAGCTCCATGATTTTGTTTTATTTAAATTTTTTTTATATTGCTTGTTCTTGCTTCCATTTACTAAGGTATTTGAGAATTATAATGAAAATGTATTTAGAGAGTTTTAGAACAACATTTCCTAGAATTTTATGTATACTATTTCCATAATTATAAATTATTTTAATTCTGCTTAAGGAAAACTGTAATTTGTGAAAAAGAAAATTAATTGTTTATGCTTAAAGATTTAAATGGTTCCTTTCTATTAAGAATATTCAGTGTATATAATTATAAGATTGTTCACAATAATTCTCTTTTTTTATATATTGCTTAATATGAACCTCACTCAATCTTATTTTAATGGATTAGCGCAGTATTAATGTAGTTTTTTGCATTTGCTATGTTTTATAACCAATTCTGTAAACAAAATAGTTTTTGTCAAATTTATTTTTCAAATTTAAACTAGGGGACAGTGTAATCTTCTTGAAATATCAAAAGCATCAGGGATCAGAGGATCATTAACAAGTGTACGGTGCTACATTGGTATTGGTTTCAGACGTTTAGCTATAGATATCCTGAGTTGGAAGACAAGGAAGGTTGTGGGGATTAATGTGCCCTTTAAAACAACCAATGTAGGGCCGTCTGTAGCTCAGTTGGTGAGACCGGGTCTTACCAATTTGAGATCTGCTGGCAGTGCCGGTTTGAATCCGGCCTGGAACATTAATTTTTTCATTGAATGGCGGTCCCACAAAATGAAAAACTTGACCCCCAACCATGGTTAAGCAGTATTGGACTCGAATGGGAGTCTTGGACGAATAAAAAAAACCAATGGACAGCTTTGTACAAGAACAAAACTTTGAAAGGCAAGGTGATTTTGAAAATGCTTTTTTCGAGTCCAAATTTTTTTCCTCCTGGTATAAATAAGCTTGTTGTACATTGGCAAAAGAGTATTGATTACAAAGGAAATTATTTATACTAAATATATATTTTTGATGCACAGATATGACATAATTTTAGTAAATATTAAAAACTTGCATTATTTTTCCATCAATCCATTATTTGCTCTATTTTAAACTGATATAAGTACTTAACTATACTATAATTTATCATTTGAAATTTAAACTTAATACTATCTTGTTTTAAAAAGTGCCTAGAGGAACTAAATTGAAAGAACATATAATCATTGGTACACCTGGAAAAGTGCTTGACTGGTCACTCAAGTATAAATTCTTTGATTTATCGAAGATCATTGTTTTTGTCTTGGATGAAGCTGATGTTATGATTGCCACACAAGGTCATCAAGACCAAAGTTTTAGGATCAGAAGGTAATTATTTAATATTATGTAAATTAGCATGTTATTAATTGTTTTGATTTGAAAATTTATTTTCTTTTTGTGTTTAAAAATAGATTTTCAATTTTTTTCTTTTCCTCAATAACAATCAATAAAATACCCCATTACCAAGTTACGGCCTTCTCATTCAACAGTTTTATCAGTGAGGGGCATTTGTCCTGTGATTCCGAAGTCTAAACATTATTTCCACTTAATACACCACTAGAAAAGTATTAACAGCGCTTAATAGGTTTAGGTCTAATTAACTATTATAACACAACAAATGTTTAATTTTACTAGTTTATTACTTCATATCTCACAAAAATAATTATAATAATTATATTAGTCAAATGAACTATATGAAATTGAATACTCAATTGATTGGACCCTTCGAGGCAAAACAATGGATGACTTGGAAGGAATGTCTGATTAATTGCATTTTCATTGAATAATCTATAAATCTGATGAATGTATTGTTAATAACATAAATAATTTTCTATTGATTATTAAAAGCATATTTATGTATTTTTATTAGAGCGCTGGTTGAGGACAATTGCCAGATTATGCTCTTCTCAGCCACTTACGATGATGAAGTTATGGAATTTGCTCAAGCAATAGTTCCTAGCCCTACAATAATACGACTCAAAAGGGAAGAAGAATCACTTGACAACATAAAGCAGCACTATGTTGTATGTGAGACTGAGGAAGATAAGTACAACGCTATAGCTAATATATATGGAGGAATCACTGTTGGGCAAGCTATGATTTTTTGTCAGGTAGATTCTTCATTTCTTTATGTATTGTTTGTAATATTTATCTGAAATGTTTTAATATAAAATTGCTCTCTTTCATAAAACATATTTATTCCATTTATGAATAACAACTGTGTTCCCTTTTTAAGGTAAATTTATTCCATTCTCCATAAATCTTATCTACTTGAATCTCCTTAGGGAACAGATCAGAAAACCACTCATTTACTACATTGAGCTTGTTTTTCGTGACTCATCCTAATAATCTAACTCTTTTTCATAATTCATAACCCATGTAAAATTATACTGGGGACTGTATCAATCACGGGCAGTTTGTCTGCTTTTATTTCTCATACCTTGTCTTTACCACCTCTGTTATCTTCTATTTTTGCCTAGTACATAACAATTTTTGAACATTAAATATTTTAGCATTTCACTACAATTCTTTTGATAATCGATAATGTATTCTATGTGTTCAATTATTGAGATCCATTGTTATTGGATGGATCTATAGGTATGAAACAGTCTTTCTTTTATATGAGGATAAATGAATATCTAACTGAATAAAGGAATTTCTCATCATTGTATACTTCATATGATTATTCTTTATGCTATGTTGGCACAAAATGTTTTCCTTTTATAACTTTTCCCCGATCAGATGATATTTTTTCTTACTCCCTAACACAATAAATATTATCTCTGGGTAATAAAAGAGCTGCATTATTCTATTTATTTTTATACCAGTATTTTAACCTGTAGATTAATAGATCATTCCAAATCTATTTCCTCAAATGGACAAAAATAAATGATCTGTTAAAATATTTCTGACAAACTCAATTTATGAAAACTAATCTGATAATAACTTTTATTTTAATATTTTCTAAAGGCTATATACAGTTTTTTTATTTATTATTTTTATTTTTTAACATTATCTTCTTATTTTAGACAAGGCGTACTGCAGCGTGGCTTTGTGAAAAAATGTCTAAGGATGGACACGCTGTTGCATTACTGTCTGGAGACTTAAGTGTTGAAAATAGGATGAAAGTTCTTGATCGATTCAGGGAAGGAAAGGAAAAAGTGTTGATCACCACCAACGTTTTGGCAAGAGGTAAACTATGGTTATTTAATTCTTAAATATTTATTTTTTTAATTTTTTTTTTTGTTGTTTCAACAAGAGTCATGAAGTGATAATGATTGGTGGTTGACTGAGGTTTAATCAAGATACTATTTAGTCATGTTTTAGGCAAGAAATGACATAGAAATAATATTCATATTAAAAATAAATAAAAAATGTTTTACTATCTAATAGTAAATGGCAAAATTTTAGCCAAACTGTGTTGGCTATATTCTGGACAGCTGGAGTAATCTATTTACCACAGGAACTGCACATTTCCTACAAATTTTAAGTGATATTTTGGTTTTTATTTATTTTTATTTTTTTGTACAATTTTTGTTAAAGTCATATTTTATTAAACTAGTTATCAAATTATTGTATAAATTATGTTATTATTAATTTTCCTTTTGTTATCATTATTTTTTTCTGTTTTCTGCTCATTTTTATATGAATGTTAGTTACCTAGAAAAATTTATTTATCTCTTCATTTGAGTAGCCAAGAATTCTTCTAAGTATTGTGGATTTAAGTTTATAATTGTCTTTGTGGTAACCTTTTAGATTCTCAGAACCAATGCTTATGATGTATGTATATTTTTATTTTTACTCCATTTAATGAAGTTTCGATAGATAAATTTTATTACCATCTGAATGAATATGAATAGATTATTTTAATTTATAGCTTCTTTCTAATTCTAGATTTGTTATTTTTATTTATAGACAACAATTATACTACTAAAGTATAGTTAAATATACTATCTTGATGTAGAATAGTTTTGGTTTTAATTCATCAATTTTCTATAAATAAAGACATGATATGCTGGACCAGTTTTAAATTAAGTATTTAATTAAAAAGTTTTACTATTTTACTGTGCTTATATAATGTTTTATTTTAGGTATTGATGTGGAGCAGGTAACGATAGTTGTCAACTTTGATCTCCCAGTAGCAGATAAAGGAAGAGCAGATTGTGAAACTTACCTTCACAGAATTGGCAGGACCGGCCGATTTGGTAAAAGAGGTCTAGCCATCAACTTAGTAAGTCGGAGAGAGACAGGCACCACTCTCAAGCAAATCCAAGATCATTTTGGTATGTTTTATTTTTTATTACTTCATGTCTATTAATAATTGATTCATTCACTGAATGAAAACTTTGCATAATTAGGCTATCTTATTTAGATAATATAATAAAGGAGAAAAAATTTCCTAATTCGTCTTTGATAATTTCTTAAAAAAAAAAAAAAAAAAAAAATTTAATATAGATAACTGATATACTCTTTCAGACCATTTTAAAGTGAGAAACTTGAAACTTATCGTTTCAATTTCTTAAAATAATTTAATGACAGTTCTTTCTGAAAGTATATCCCTGAATCCCATAATTTATGTGGAGATTTTGATATTAAGTTTTAAGTATTCTTTTTTTCCCTCAATTAATATAGTTTATTTTAATAATAATATAAAATTGAATGTATTATTTTGTTGATTCTTTTAGTTATTAACTTTCAATATTATCTAAAAAGTTTCTTGATGTGCTACAGCATTAATTGTGTTTAAATATTTGTTTATTTTTTTTCCCTCTTCGATTCCTAGATAGTTATTATTTCTAACAAACCTTCTTTGTCTTCTCTACTGTGTTTTTCACCCAAGGTAGTCTATCTAGGCTCCTATTTTGGAATCATTTTTGATCTATAATTTTAGAATAAACCTATTTCACACGTAAACAAACATTAATTGATACTGTTAAACTGTTTCTAAGATTCTATGATTGTTTATCTCAAAATAAATCTGTTGGTCTTGAGGTAGAACTGAGAAGATGAAGGTTAAGGTTTGTTTTTAGTATCCCCCTGGGCTCCTTATGTCTCTAACAGGTATATCGAGTGAAGTTGTCTTTATTCTAATTTCAATTGGCAGTATTTTCTTATCTTTCTATCCCATTTCTCAAAATCTACATATTTTTTTGATATTCTTCTCATATATTCCATTATTCACTCTTTGCATGATTCAATTTATTAACTTAAGCATACTTTAGTATTTAAATTTAATCTCAGCCTAATATTTGGTTTATTAAAAAAAAATATATATATATTTTTGGAAAGTTCCAAGGATGTTTTCTCTGAAGCTAGCTTATTAATGCTCTTAACATGCATGTGGCTATTAGTTTTTGGATGACTATTTTTCAATTCCCTTATAAAAAAATGTGTTGGCCGTTCTGCATTTGTTTGATGCTGAATGTTATAATCGAGAATATATCTTTTACATAAGATTTTTTTCTAACACTTTTGGCATACATTTTATCAATTTGTTGTTTATGTAGAGAAATTTTGCTGTATTAGGAGTTATGGACCACTCCAGTAATTTTTTTTATTACTCATATCTACATTTATGCAGATATCTATTTATTTATATATTTTTTTTTTTTTTCAGGAAGGACTATATCTCTTCTAGATACAGACGACTATGATGAAGTGGAAAAGCTTAATAGTTAGTGAATTAGTAATTTTTTAATACTGCACAATTATTGCCTCAAAGGTTCTTCTTTTTAACAAAAATTTATTGGCATGTATAAATTTGTTTTTTTTAATTTTGAATTGGAAATTTTAGTTTTTGATCTGTAGCTAAAAATAAAGCAATAGGTTTTTTATTTTTCTCCGTAACATGTATTTGTCTTGTAAAAGATGAATTGGTCTAAGTATTGTAAATATTTGTAAAAAAGCATAACATAAAAATACCAATTGACTTGGTATATGTATATGTCATACAATGAGTTTTAGTTATTATTGAGAATGGAATTGTTATTTTTAACAAAGTTTGATAATTTTTGTTATCATTGGTTTTAATTTTAATTCTTTCAACCTAATGAAATATTAGTTGACTAGTGTTTTATTCATTTTATGGTTAGTTCAACAGTTGTTTTTAAGTTTCTGATTAAATTTTACATTCAAAATCAAATAAATTATAAACAATAATGTGTAAAATATATACCAATAAATGAAATTTTAATTGATAATTTACTTTTATTCCTTTCTTTTATTTTGACTTTTATTATTTAAATAATTTTTGTCTAGTATAATATATACAAATAATATTGAAATTGCATTTTATTTATTCATCACCTATCCTCATTCGTATTAGCTGACAGATTAAACTATATTTATTACTTAGGTGTTAATAGTTAACCACAGATAGATATGAGGAGAAGATGATCCGGGGTGAGGTCAGTAAAAAATACACAAATAAACAAAACTTATTTATTTGTGCCGACATTTCAACCTGAATTTCAGACCTTCATCGGGGGACTTCAGTGGAATTTTCATTAAAACTGTGCAATGTACGCAATTAAAAGTGGCACTTTTAAAAAAAACATAAATTAATTTGAAAACAAAATCAAATGAATCTAACAACTATTTCTGGATACTTAGGGGTGGTTTCTAAGAATTTTAGAGATTTTTTTTTATATGTATTTTTGAAAGAATTAGAATGATATTAAGTTCAAAATGTGTGACAATGTGAAGTCAAAACAATTAAAAAAAATAAATAATAATATTATCATTGTCAAAGTTTTCGTCTCTAAATTTGGTAAATATTTACTTTAGGTCCTCCATAAGGGTGGGGATCATTATTACTTGACCAGACTGTAAACTGATAACCCAAAGGTCCATGAAAAGTGGTGTATGGTGTGTGTAAAAGTGGTGTATGTGTGTAGTGGTGTATGTGTATGTGGTGTATGGTTTCTAAGCCTTTGTTTAAAAATGAAATGTCCACTACTTCGAAAGGGAATTTTTCCCTCTAGAGGAAATGCTTATTTGAAAACACTTTAAGGGAGACTAGAGCAAACGACCTAATCAAGTCAATCCAATAAATTCAGGAGAATCTTTGGATTGATATCCAAAGAGTAGATCAGGGGTTAAATGTCAAACCTCAGATTTATGGGGGGGGGGAATTAGGACCCTAATAGACATTGAAACATAGGAGAATCAGATATGTTTTTAACGTAGAGATTAGATGTACTCTTGGTAAATTTTCCAAAGATTTTCCTAGGTAAGTTGAAAATTGAATAAACATTGATGGAAAATTTCATACCTCCCTAAACAATTGTAGTGATGCCCTATTTATGTATTCACTGTATAGGTAATGGTATATGGTAATTTTAATTTTAAATTAAAATGTAAATTACCTCTTAAGTAAATATGAAATAAATGCATCATATCTATTTTCTGGTTATAGAGTATATTGTGTCTGACCAGCTCTGACTTAGATGTTTTTCAAGTCAGCAAAAATCCGTATAAATTAATTTCATCCAAGCTCTCTTAATCCAAATGGTTTTCAAATTATCATTACAAAACTAATTCACCACTTATCAGTTAAATCAGAATCAAATTCGTCTATTATATGAAATTTTAATTTCAACAAGTTAACAGCCTATGGAACATGAAATATATTAAAAGACTAACTCTCCAAATCCATGAAAATCATTAATTTTTCATAACAAAACTAATTTACAACTCACTAATTAAATTCATTATTTGAAATTTCTAAGTAATCTTTCAATTTAGAATGTTAAAATAATAATAGTTCAGCTGACTGCAACAGCAGCAAAAATCAAGAAATAAACAATTGGAACATAATAGTTTCGGTAAGCACCGTTAGATACCGGCACCATCCAATAAGCCGTTTCCTAAGTCCAATTACAGGTCGAAAATATTTTTATAATAGTTCACTTAGCTGACTGAAGGTAGCAGCACCAATCAAGAAAGTTAGGAAATAGTAGTTATGGTAATCGCCGCAAGAGGCCAGCACCATATAAACAGCCATTTCCGAAGGGTACCAGAAAATTTTTGTTTTGTATTAGGATATTAGGAACCCACAAGAGCTTAAAAAAGGGGTCCGTCTGACGTTGTGGTTGTGATGGAACAAACCAATTATGTTCCAACACAACTCTTAACTATCTGACCCGATCAATTGAGCTCCAGTAAGTTCCTAATATCCTAATACAAAATAAAAATTTTCCTACCAGACTTCGGAAGTGTTATTTGGATGGTGCTGGCCTCTTGCGGCGGTTATCAGAACTACTATTTCCTTACTTTCTTGATTGGTTCTGCTACCTTTATGCAGTTAGCCGAACTATTGTTAAAAGTATTTTCAAGCTATATTTGGGACTTAAAAAATGGCTGTTTGGATGGTGCTGGACTCTTACGGTGCTAATCGGAACTATTATTTTCTATATTTCTTGATTTATGTTGTTGTTTTAATGCAGTTAATTGAAATATTATTACTTTAACATTCTAAATTGAAAGATTAATTAGATTTTCAAATAATTATGATTTAAATAGTAAGTTGTTTTATGCTGCCGACTTTAGATGGTTAATTGCACTGTTATTTTAAGATTCTAAATTGTCATTTTATGTATTTTTTTTTTTGTAGATTGGACTTAGAACAATGTATAATTTTTCAGTTATATTTCTTCTCTTTTAAATTAGTTAATATTTATTATGCTTGATTGATTTTTCTTCCTTTATGCTCTTATTAACTTAATAAACTAAAGATCAAATATGAAATAGTAAAATAAAACTTAAATATTGTTATTTAAATTTTATTATTGTTTGACTTTAATTATGATAAAATAATTTCACCTTTTTATGAGCGTGTATTTAATTGTTATATAAGATCAGTTAGAAACTTTAAATAATTAGGAATTTAATTATTATTTAAGTATCGAGTTGTAAATTAGTTTTGTTATGAAAAATTAACGATTTACATGAATTAAGAAAGTTAGGGTTTCAATGTGTTTTATGAAGACATATATGCATATGAAGAACTTGTTGAGATTGAAATTTTACAAAATAGATGAGTATGATTCTGATTTAAGGCTATATTGTAAATTAGTTTAGTTATGATAAATTGAAAACTTATTAAATTAAGAGAGTTTGGAGGAAATTATTTTTATTAAGGATTAAGGAAGTTAGGATTTTAATGTGCTCAATAAAGATATATAAATCATATGAACATGAATAAATAAGGATACCTATAATATAATAATTAAGATACGTATTATACATCGGGAGATGAGCAGATTTGATTGTAAAAATATGATTTAAGTGTTTATAAGAGAATTAGGAAAGAACTTTGATAGTAAAATAGTCTTTTGAATTAGATTATGACCAAATAATTCTTTACTTTTAAGGTATCAGGTAAATTTGTTTTGAGAATGAAATTGCGGGATAATGAGCAGCTCTGATTGTTAGACAGTAGAGTTGAATAGTCCAAAAAAAGTATATGGAGGCATGAGTAATGATGGTCCTACATCAAAGATGTATTAAATGTCGATATTTAAAATTAGAATTAAATGGGGTGTGAACTGCATCTTAAAAATGTCGCGTATTTATTACCTTAGCTTTAACTAAAGGGGGAAAGAAAAAAGCGCGCAGGGACAGAAATTTTCCTTCTTGAAAGGTGGTTAATATTATTGTAAATTAACCTAAGATAAGTAGTTGTCTATATCCGGGTACTTTCAGCTTATCGACGTACACTCTTGTCAAGTAGCAATGGTCTCCCGCCTTTTTGGATGACATAAGTAAACATTTACTCTAATTTTCATTTAGTTATTTATAAAATGTGTAAAGCTTTACGATTTTACGTGTCATCCATAAATCCACTAAATCTGCAAGTACCAAACTGCCTGGAACTTCATTCGAAAATGATTATGAGAAACGTCATTCAGAGTCTTTTATACATGGATGATATTAAATATTCGTAATAGTCGATTCAAAGACAAAATTACGAGTTCTGGTGGAATGGGAATAGGAGTTGCGCAGAAAAGGGATAAAAATCAACACCTCCAAGAGTAAAGGGCTGGTTACGAGGAAAGATGAACAGGAAGACGTCTTATTGACCTGCAACAGCGAGGTACATGAGTTAGTGAAGGAACATTTCGATACATTCTTGACATTATTTCTTTTAAACTCGAAAAATTCAATAATTTTCGAGAGATGGTCTTTCCACAAGACCCTTTTTCTTACATCGCGGTCACTATATTAGAAAAGGGACTGTACCTTACTTAATACAAACTTTTTTTTTTTTTTTTTATACCCACAAACAAAACCCTCATCCACCTACTTACTACATAATAAATATACAAAATTATTATAAAAAAAGTTTATGTAATTTTTTATTAATTTATATGAAAGGTATTACATTCACGCAGGTATAATAAAGGCATTTGATTCTGTAGGAAGCTCGATGTGTTAACGGTATAGAGGCTTTGGTAGAGAATTGGGGAAGAATAATTTGGCGTTGAATGCATGGAAGTTTTGTTGCGGAAATCCTGCATTAAAACACCAATCATTTTTGCCTTCCGACAAACAAGTTGATGAAATTTTAAGAGAATTTTGGAAGAAATGGAAATTTCCAAATTGTGTGGGATGCATTGACATGAAGCATATTCGCATCAAATTGTTCTATATAACTATACTGAATTGTTTTCTTTAGTTCTGCAAGAAGTAGTTTGTATCTCAAGTCAGAAACTACTTGAGTAGACGATCATTCGTCGTAAGAGTTGGTGAAGACTTGTCGCCTCCAGTCCCCACTACCTGCGGAGTACCTCAGGACTCGGTGCTTGGACCACTACTGTTTGTCGTTATCATGGCTCCAGTAGTCGCCATCGAGCACCGACATGCAGTGGTAGCAGCCTATGCCGACGACATCGGTGTCTATGCTTCCTGCATGAGAGCTGAACTGGCCCTACGCTATGCACAGACTGCTTCTGCAACCATTGTAGCGGCTCTGAAGAAGGATGGGATCAAGTTTAATCCGTCGAAGACGGATGCAATTGTCATGTCCTTCCAGAAAGGCAAGAAAAGCAGGCTTCCCCAGCAGTTCGTTGTGGATGGTGAGGGTCGGAAACTCTCTAATAGCATCCTCTACCTCGGCGTGACTCTTGACAGGCACCTCACCTTCTCTAGTCACGTCAGGGAGGGGCTCAAGCTAGCCCGACAAAAGTCGTATAGACTCTATCACCTGCTTACCTCACAGCAGATCTCGCTCCGCCTCAAGCTGCAGATCTACAAGGCCATAATACGTCCGACTCTGCTCTATGGTGCACCACCTCTACCAGACCACGTTAACCAAACTGCAGAGCTTCCAGAATTCCCTCCTTCGGCGAATATTCAGAGGAACCACACTCCAAAGGGCCAGGAATAGTGTTATCAGAGAGGAGCTCCAACTCCCTTCCGAGCTCTGCAGCCTGAAGTCATCCACACCCCAACACCACCAGCCGGAATGGTCCCTCCCCATTCCTTGTTAGCCCCTGCTACCTTGCCCCCAACTACTTATGTAAAAACCGCCTTCAGCGGACCAAGTTTGTCATATCTTATATTGCCGTAAGGCAAACCAAGATTAAATGTTCTTAGTGTATATATATTCCTTAGTTTGTAAGTAGTATGTATAATTGTATTTGTTAAATAAATAAATATAGGAGGTAAGAAAGATAAAAAAAAAAAAAAAGTGCCAGCCTGAATGGTAACCTCGTCCTACATGGTACTATTCCTGTAGGTACGAAAGAGGAATGCAAGCCCGGAGGGTAGGCAGCTGCCGGGTCATGCAAGAAGGTAACTTCGTTCCACCGGGTACCATTCCTGTAGATACGAAAGAGGCATGTAGGCCCGGCGGGTAAACAGCCGTCGACGAGAGGATAATAGGTAGAGGAAGGAGGAGGTGACCAACAGGCAACTAGGGTGAAATAAGACTCTTCATATCAATAGCAAAGGTTAGGAGAATATTGGGCACTGGTTCAGCACCATCGGTGTGGTATTGATTCTACTAACGTTACAAAGGCCGGTGAGGGGCACCACAGCCTGTAAGAACTTACTTTTTTGTGATGCAATATTCTTTTTGGTAGGCTTTATTTATTAAATCAGCGATCATCGTTTTATGCTTGGTGTATATCCTTATTTTATATTTCAACAATGGGCCTTGTTATAGGATCGAATATGTGAAATAAGCAAATATACTACCATAGCATAGTGTTTATAGTGTCAATAGAAGGAAAAAGAGAAAAATAAATAGTTTAATATAGGAGTCTGCATTACCACTCTTGTAATTAATATATTTTCTTACACTATACTACTGGTATAATTCAACTGGAGCACATCCACAACAATCTTCAGTGTAAACTTGCCTTTAAGTCCATGAGCGTTTGTGTAGTTCCATCGTACTGTCAAGTCAAACCTGGATGCCGTTTCGATTGCGACCAGTAAGTGCTAACTCATTTCAAGGTAAATGTTCAAAACAAAATAAGTTGTCTATAACATATAAAGTATTGATTCAAAAGTATGCGTTAATTTATTTCAATTAAATTGTTATGCCATTTTGTGAATTAAGTGGATTTATGTTGCTTTAAAATAATTACATAAATTGATAGACATTTTATTAATTGTTTTAATTTTATTGAATACATTTAAATACTGAGGTACATTTATTATGTAAACATAACTTAACCCTGATTAATTAAATTTTATTTATCACAGTTTTTTTTTTTACTTGTGAACGAATAGCACAAGTAAAATTTAAAATTATGAAACAGATAACGTGGCGATACTTCCAACAAAGTCGCACTCATGCTTTACATACCCTGTATTCAATCAAATCAGCATTAATATATTCTCTGTCAAACATATAGTTATATCTGATAATATTTTATATACATATATGTGTAATATTAGGATATATACATGATAATTATATTGCATTCTCTCATATGTGGATAGGTAATGCTTGCCACTCATTATTATATAATTAACACTGATGGTGAAAAATAAATTCAAACAGTGTGCCGTTTTTCTAGTTAATTTTACTTTTGTTTTGTCCCCATGCCACAGTAATGGGGAACTTAAAAATCATTGTTCTTCACTTCTTTCCACCTGGAAAATATTGAAACGGTATTAGTGATCAGAAATAAAGTTATGATAAATGAATATTACATAAAAAAATAAGAACAATTATAATATAAAATTTCTTGTTTTTATAGATATACATATAAGATTATTTATCACTGGAAGATTTACCGTTATACCATTTTATATTAAATCAGATTATAAAAATCAACTCCGGAATTTCGGAACGAGCGTCTAGAAGACTGAATATAAAACAAGAACATCTTTACCTCCTTAACTAAAGTAACTGAAGATTTCTGATAAAATTAATATTCATTAAATCTTTATACTCGAATCATTTTTAATAAAAGGGGATATATCTCTTTTCTTTTCGCGAGTTTTATTAAGATGAATAATAAATAATCGGTTAGTAAATTTATCCAACTTGAAAGTGAAAGAAACAAGTTACATTTAATGTATGAATTTTATCCTAAGATGGGTTTAATATAGACAAACGGAAAAGTCCATTTATAATATTTCCCTTGCGGAAAAATTTCGGAATGCAAATTACTGATTGAATTAATTTTAATGCTATAATATCATATTAGTCCATGAAAACTAATATAAAAGATTATATATAAATGACGTTAAAATGCAGTGCATGAACTAGAGATTTGCTTTTTTGTACTATAAAATAGAGAAGTACCTCCCTACTTTTTATTTTTTCAATTCTCTGTGGTTCTTAGGGAATATTACCAAAACTTAAAGGGATCTAATGTCAACTAATTAATACTGCTAAGCAGTGCCCAGAGAAATCCCATGGGAGAGGGATTTCGGGAAAAGGAGCCACCTCACCCGTATAAAGTGAAAACTCAACAATTTGGGAAATTCGTTCTATCAGCTTTGAAGCAGCTGTTTCGGTAATAGATATTAAACAGGTTTTAATTTTCTTTTAAAGTATTGAAATTCGGAACTACACTGTTTGAAAATCCCGAAAGATAATTGTAGAATCTCGAATCAGACCGCATCTATCCAATGGTTAAACCACGAAAACCAGCGGGTCCAACAAATTTTTTTTTTATATTATTTGGAATCATGATATATATATCAATCCAAACATAGATAATTTTGATCTACATGCTTAAAGACATTAATATCAATCTTAATATTTGTCTTTAGGTTATAAGTCAAATTATAAGCCCATTTTGTTTAAAATTAGAGAAGGTTTCTACATTTCCAACTAGTAGACCATAAAGTAATCGATATGAAAAGGTTGGTTATCGATAAGATGTAATTTCATGAGTTTAACATAAATATTATGCGTGGTATAATATTTCGATGCTTTGCTTTTATTGTAGCTGTATGAGTTTCCTCTAGGAGACTAAAGCAATAAAGCAAAGCAGCGATTAGTTGTTCATGTACTATTAATAATATATATAACAAAAGCCTAGCGAGATATATTCATTATTTTTACAAAAATAAAAAATCTGACGAGGGGGACGCATCACACTAGTTTCACTTAGCACCCAGCATATGGCCCCAGGTTTTGTGGGCTCGGGTTGAAGTTATCGATATTTCAATATTATCTATAAAAAAAAATAGAGAGAGCGTCTATTTATAAACATAAATATTATATTTTTCTGTTGCTATAAAAATTCATATTTGTGGGTTCTCGAGGAGGGATTAACGAATATGGATTTTGTTTCTGCCAAGAATAAAACAGTTTAACAAAAGATACAGAAGTCTTAATATAGTAGGCAAAGATAGGGCGTTCTCAACTATTCCTGTTTAAATCGAAAAACTTGATTTTTCCTTTTTTCAATCATTCACAAAATACAATAATATTTTGCATTTATCTATTGTTTTTATTGTTACCAATGAGAACTATTTCTTTTTTTTTTTTTAATGAACAACTTTAAAGGTACTTTATCGAGTTATTTTACACATCCGGCATTCATACTATTTCAATGAGGGTAAGGCCTATCTGATATTACCTTTTATTTAAGAACATTTAATTGTAAATTGACACGCGTAGTTTATTCAAAATCGTATGAGCAATTTTCGAGAAAATCGAAGAATGTGAAAAATCAATTCTATCAAGTGACACTTGGTGTGAAAGTTGCTGTCACATCCCAGGTACATTCCCGCCCTATGAAATATGTAATTTCAGTGTCGCACGACGTTTTACCTTGACAAGGGTGCCGCGAAATTATTTTGCTATGGCGAAACATTTTTGAGAATTACATGGATAGAGGCAAATCCTAAGATAATAAAACATTGCGACATGAATGAAGCAAAGAAAAAAACTAAGGCCGATTAATCAAATTCAATAACAGCTGATGGATTCTTGCCAGTATTCACATTTTTATTTCATATAATTGTTTGTATTAATTATTATTATTTTAATAGCTGCACTCCGTTGCGGAATTCTTTTAATTCTAAGATATCAAACATTTTTAATTGAAATTGTTCGTTCTGTTAAATGTTATACAAAAATTCTAATATTATGGAAAGTAAATCCATTTGTTTCATTTTTTTTTAATGGTTGTAATAGGTAGTAAACATGAGTACTCTGGAGCAAAACAAGTTATGCGACCTAGCTCTGCTAATATATTTATACCCTGGCGAGTGACCAGATGTCAAGGTTGTTGCATTCAAACATTTTTTACATTAGAATATGAAATTTTATTACACAATATTGGATTAAGGTGTTTGTAACTTTCTCAAGACTATATTTTAATAAAATACCTTTTTTACCACCGCCACCACCACCACTTGCACCTTTTTCTGCGGTACCTTTGCCTCCTTTTTCGTTACCACCTTTACCACCACCTCCTTTTTTCTGCAATTCACAAAATAAATAAAGTCATCCATAGAATTTTATAAGGGATAATATAAAAATGATCCAAAATAGCATGTTGATCATTATTTACTAACAGTTTAGCTTAAATGTGGCGTTTGGCTGTAAAAGATTTTTATTAACTCAAGTTTTTAGCATTACCGATTTTTTTAAGGCTGATTTCCTAAGTTAATGAAACAATGTTTAGGAAATTTGTTTTCTTAAGAGCATAATATTGATATCAAGTTGTTATAAGTGACTATTGGTTGCCATGTTTTACAACCGATCGCCACAAATAATAATCCAAGGAAAGTGTAAATAACATTCTTACTTCATCAGTTTTAGCTCCTCCTCCCCCACCTCCGCCTCCTAATCAAAAAAGAAAAACAATCATAAATTTTACTATTTCGTTATTTTAATATTATTACGTTTTATATGGAGCATTAAATCGGTAAAATATATTACACTCTACTTAAAAATCTTGTAACATTAAGTTATTCAATTTGAACAAATGAAAAAAATGACAAGTTTATTTCAATATATATTCCTAAAGCCTGTTCCTAAAATAGTTCCTTGGTAAATAACTTAACATTTCGTTCATAAAAAGAAAAAAAAACTTATTGGTATGTAAAGTGAAAAGTTAAAATAAATATAAATCTTACCTTTACCCTTGCCCATTGTTCAACTGAATTCTACGCTCGGTCGATACGGCAACCTTATTTCTCTGCTTCCTGAATATTGGAAGCTGAACAAGCTGGGAGAATTCTCAAGTTTAAATCTAACAGATCTAAATATTTTCCTAATAACAAGTTATAGAGAATCTTTCATAACTAATATGTACAACATATGGTTTTATTTATTTTTAAATATTTCGATGTACATGCAAGGACTATGGCTAATGACGTTTCACTAGCTATTTATAATTATCTTTATAGAGTTCTAATATACTTTAAAAAGAACTAAAATAATGAATAAATTGGGTTATAAATATTGACAGTACTACTAGAAAAATTAGTATATTTCACCAAATTTTACAGAAACTACAAAAACTTTCATCTCATCAACAAATCTTATAGACTTACAGTTACAGCGGGTGAAATAATTATTCGTCTAATTAACTATTTGGTAAAAGGTATATTTTATTAATGTATAAGACCTAAATTAACTGGTTACTACAATAAAAAAACAAAAAAAAAAAAAATATCCATTAATTTTAACATGTGAAAAAAAAATTATTTTTACTTTTTGTGCTGAGAAAATTAACAATAAAAATGATTGGAAACTAACCATAACGTCCCCAAACGTTTGGTGCAAGCATGTACGTGGGTCAGTACTTCCAAGTTGCATTCTGCCAGCCTCTTCCAGTGGTTGTCCGACATAATTTAGACATGGCTCATTCCACATCAAATCAACAAAGTTTTAAACGTTACCATCTCAGATTTTCTTTACTTTTCCACAAGCTTTGTTTAGGTATCCTAGCCTTTCTTAGCATTTGCTAAAACGATAGCACCTTTCTTAGCATTTGCTAAAACGATAGCATTTGACACTCTATTTGTAACAAATGATAATGAAGGGATTCCGCCATTTTCTATCTAGGTCTAACGGAATTATTTTGGGAGTTTAACATTTTAATGATCAGCCATGAATTTTTAAAAAAATTATGAATTAAAATTAATATTAAAAAAACAATAAAAAACGACTTTTTTTCGAAGCAGGTACTGGAACATTTATTGCTCTAATGCAGCACACTATTAATCATTGAAATCTTGTTACTTTCTATTTGTATTTTCCACTTATTTATAATAATATATATTTTCTTTATTTAACCGACCAGAATCACATATTTCAATGAGCATTATATCATAAAGTAATTGTATTTATTGACAATATTTTATTTATTGATCGAAATAATTAAACTCTGACCGATTCGAAACGCTTGATCGACTTCAGTACTATTAAATAATGGAGAATATTAATTTTTTCAGCCTTGAACTTCCAGACAGAAATCCATCATCTAATTTATTTCTGTTGGAAAGATTAATGTCGGAAAGTCTTAGATTTTTTAACTCTACGTGTCTTAAATCGTCAAACCATTTTGACTATAATTAACAGTTTTACCAAAAAAACTACCGCAGAAACTCGGATCTCATTGTAATTTAATGTATGACTTAAATTTGTTGATAATTAGATATAAAAAATTATTGAAAATAATAGTACATTGATTCATTTTTTAATATTTTTATTAAATGCTCCTTTTTTATGGGAATGCTCCTTGATAAAAGCTGAAGCAGGCACACAATTAATATAAATTATTAAATATAGTGAAAATAGATTTTTAAAAAAGTCTTATTCTAGGGAGTAACATATGTCACTAAAGAGTGACAAAACGATATAGAGTACTCAATTACTGAATTAATCCTAATAGAAAAAGAATTTTACATACCATTTAAATTTTGTAATAAACACAAGTTTTCTATATGATGAATATATTTAAAGAAATGATTCAAAGAAAGCAATTTACAACAAATATTTGCAAAATAAGATTAATAAAAAAAAAATTAAAGCCATAAAAATAATTTTTTAAACTCCATAACTTGGCAAAACGAATGATGCAACGCCTACTACACATATTTTGCACAGGGTGTACATATTCCTTTTATATTTATCTGTAGGTTACTTCACCGATGACTATTCTGAAGTGTTCGATCCTATCATATCTTAGTCTAGAAAATATTTTAAAGTTTGGCTGTACCTAGAAATTAGTTTAAATTTATTTCCGTCAACGGATTCTTATGCAAAAATGTTTGAAAACATGATGGTTAAAAGTTTATCAAAAATCATTTTGTGAATTTCTTTCCGAAAAAGTCATGAAAACTATTATAAGGAAAATAATTAATATTCGAACCTAAATTAAAAAATTCTATTGAGCTTATCATTAGCGAGGATACAGCAAAGAATGTTTCTACTGGATTGGCGATAAGAAAAGTCGTATGAGTGGACACAACTTTCACTTACTTATGTGTGGAAATATTTCGTATAGTAGGGGAGATATTGCGAACATTTCGTCCTATTGGTTAGAAAATGAAAATTCTCCGCTTACTTCATTTAGCGTCTTCAGTCACCTGGGTCACCTGTTCTGTGATAATCACATCTAGGTCACCTGTCCTGCTGCTGGAGATAGGAGTACTGGCCTCCAAGCGGTGTGAACCCAGTACTACACTCGTAGTTTCTTGCTTAGCTTGACATTCCTGCCCTTCAAGTTTGGAATAGAGAGAGCGCTAGAGCCCCTACAAAGTCTGTTAGTTTCAACTTCTTGCGAATTAGATCCATATGGTGACAGTTGTCTCTGTTCTTCATAGGTTGTGCTGATACTAGTTGGTACTCGTGCCAATAGCTGGTACCCCCTTGGCTATTTGAGCAGTAAATGTATCCCTTCATCTTAAACACGAGGCCGACTGGAAGGGATACAGGTCGAGTGTTGCTGAAGCGCTACCAGCCATAGTGCAATACCGCACTCCTGATGAGGTGGATTCCGCAGTGGAGATGATCACCACCACCATCCAGAGGGCAGCCAATAGGAACATCCCGAAGTTCACTCCTGTCCCAAACGCTATCAGGAAGCAACCGAAGCACATCCTCACTCTGATTGGCCAGTGGAATAACCTGCGCAATGTCTTCCTGCGCACGCGTGACTACAGCTTGAAACCGACCATCAATGCGATGACTCGGCAGATAGCCTCCCTCATGCGTGACTGGAAGACAGCGCTCTGGGATGACCAACTCCGAAGAACACACGAAGACCACAGACAGTTCTGGAAGTTGGTCAGGATCTTTGTCCCAAGAGGAGGACAGTACATCTGACTGCTGGGAACGACCTGATGACGTCTGGGGAACGGGCTGCCTATCTGGCCTCTAGCTATGCAGCGAGGGATGCTGACCAATGCTCCTCCACCACCACCTGGAAGCTCACCGAGCCCCGTCGAGAAGCCCATCTTCTCCACCTTTGGCCAGCTGGAGTCGGTGCTGCGCCGCGCTAAGAGCAACAAGTCGTCTGGACAGGACGGGATCCCCAGTGTACTACTTAAGATGCTTCCCAGGAAAGGTAAAGCCTTCCTATTGAACATCTTCAACTCGTGCATACGGATCTCATACTTCCCAGCCGCCTGGAAACGTGCGATCGTTGTGCCACTACTCAAGCCTGGGAAGAAAGGTGACTCGCCTGAGCATTATCGCCTGATCAGCCTCCTCTCGCACATGAACAAGGTCTTCGAGAGGCTCCTACATCACCATCTTTGCCTTCCGACAAACAAGTTGATGAAATTTTGGAAGAAATGGAAATTTCCAAATTGTATGGGATGCATTGACATGAAGCATATTCGCATCAAATTGTTCTATATAACTATACTGAATTGTTTTCTTTAGCTCTGCAAGAAGTAGTTTGTATCTCAAGTCAGAAACTACTTGAGTAGACGATCATTCGTCGTAAGAGTTGGTGAAGACTTGTCGCCTCCAGTCCCCACTACCTGCGGAGTACCCCAGGGCTCGGTGCTTGGACCACTACTGTTTGTCGTTTTCATGGCTCCAGTAGTCGCCATCGAGCACCGACATGCAGTAGTAGCAGCCTATACCGACAACATCGGTGTCTATGCCTCTAGCATAAGTGCTGAACTGGCCCTTCACTATGCACAGACTGCTTCTGCCACCGTTGTAGCTGCTCTGAAGAAGGACGGAATCAAGGTTATCATCGAAGACGGATGCCATTGTCATGTTCTTCCAGAAGGGCAAGAAAAGCAGGCTACCCCAGCAGTTCATTGTGGATGGTGAGGGTCAGAAACTCTCTAATAGCATCCTCTACCTCGGCGTGACTCTTGACAGGCACCTCACCTTCTCTAGTCACGTCAGGGAGAGGCTCAAGCTAGCCCGACAGAAGTTGTATAGACTCTACCACCTGCTTATCTCACAGCAGATCTCGCTCCGCCTTAAGCTGCAAATCTACAAGGCAATAATACGTCCGACTCTGCTCTATGGCGCACCACTCATGCGACACCTCTACCGGACCACGTTGACCAAACTGCAGAGCTTCCAGAATTTCATCCTTCGGCGAATAGTCAGAGGAACCACACTCCAAAGGACCAGGAATAGTGTTATCAGAGAGGAGCTCCAACTCCCTTCTGTGCCGGAATTCATAGGCCGTAGGCACATCAAATCGCCCCTCCCCTAGGAGGTGGCAAAGCACGGTCCTCTTGTTCGACGTCCTCGCCGATGGAAGGAGTTCTGGCTCTGCAGCCTGAAGTCATCCATACCCCAACACCACCAGGCGGAATGGTCCCTCTCCATTCCTTGTTAGCCCCTGGCAATCCAGCTACTTATGTATTAACCGCCTTCAGCGGACCAAGCTTGTCATATCTTATAATGCCGCAAGGCAAACAAGATTTAATGTTATCAGTGTATATATATTCTTTAGTTTGTAGTACTATATATATAATTGTATTTGTTATATCAATAAATTTAGGAGGTAAGGAAAAAAAACAAAAAAAACTTCATCTTAAACTCCACACAAAAACCAAAACCACAGGGCTTTGAACTAAACAAAAAAATATACTTATATAACATAAATACATACTTATCTTTGACATCTTGTTTATATTTTATTCAATTTACTTTACTCATTTTTATGTAATTTTTCACATACTGCCTCACTTTATTTTTGTATCCCTTAAATGTTGACTCTTATTAGATAATTTTTGTACTAATTTATTTGTTTTTTGACCACATCCTTGCCATCTCCATTTTGTTTTTTAAAAAAATGTTTTTCTAATTTTGATCATTTGAAATAATAAATTATCAACCATATTTAGTAGTAACGGAAATGGGAGTTCTTCTATATAAGAACTTCAGAATTGATTAAAGGAGGAAAGACATGAAATATTTTTCCCTTTATTAATAATATATATTGCTAACATATAACATAAAAATTGTTTGAAGTAATGAAGAGAGACAGCGCTATTTTACTCTATTGGGCCTTAGAGTCCAAGATCAATTGGGCTCCTAACCCTGATCGATCTAACTATGATACTCCAAGCTGTATCGATCTCATGTCAATTTTAAAAATTTATTTTGTTTTTTCAGTGTTTATTACTGTACAAATATTAAATAAACAATTCAACTTTCAGATTGTTTATCTCTCTTTAATAATTTTTCAGAAAATAAATTCTCAAATTTGGTGCTGGTTATGGTTCAAGGTAAGAAACGTGTATGTCTGGTCGTTAGCAAAATACCCGAAAGATTTAGAGTTCAACTGTTTTTGTTGTTGGGAATATGGGCTCGTAGATCAGAATTGTGTTGGAGAGGATAGGTTAATCTTAGGCCGAAACTGCGGTCAAGCTAGTCACAAAGCTACTGCTTGTGACCGGCAGAATGCATTATTTGCGGAAAATATTGATATACCACCCCAGAAGAAGTAGTAAGTGTCCAGCTTTTCGTTTGGCCCTGAAAACCATGAAGCAAGTCCAATAAAATCGTAGATGAAGATCCTACAGCTGAATTTGAACCACTGTAAAGCTGCTCAAGATCTCCTTAATCGAACTATACATAAATAGCACATCGTTATGGTCATTCTCTGCGAACAATATAAAAATTTGGAATTTTCCTCATGGGTATCCAATGCCAGTGGTAAAGCTGCTATTTTGGCTTGTGGTGCTCAATCTTTCCAAAAAGTCGATAGAGTGTCGCAGTCCGGCTATGTATGGGCCAAGATCAATGAAATATATATTTAGCTATTACGTCTATCCCAGAATCAATATTGAAGGCTTTATTGGATCGAATGGTAGGAAAAAAAGAAAAGAAAAAAAACCTTTGAGTGAACCCGGCAATTGAGTGGGGAAGTACCGAAGTTTTCTGTACTTCAGTAAGAATTCAGAAAAAAAGAAGGAACCTCTGAAGAGCCACCATAATCGTAAACGACGTTGCTGGAAAGAACTATATGATGAGATTGATGAAGTTCCGTAGTCAGGTTGATATTGTATTCATAGGCTTTTTCAACTACTATCCTCAAGGAAAATTTTAGGTAAGCAGTAGTTGTGTAAGCCCAGAAACCGCATTGGTACTCACCAACTACTCTTTCCATCCATTTGAGCATTATTTTATTGATTGCTACTGAAAATAATTTATAAACGACAAGGAGAGAAATACCTCTACTGTTAATACGTGATATTCTGTCATCTTTTTTCTGTGAATCTCTTTATTAACGATTGAATTTCATGAGATGCCCAACGGATTTTCATTGATGAATCAAATTACTGAAATTAATATTTACTACATTTTATATTCAGTCCGTATTATGCGATTAAATGAACGGTTTTCAGATAATTGTAACAATGGGAAAAATTCCAATTTACCTCAAAGAAAACCAGGACATCTTGGAAGTGGTCAACTCTCCTACGGTTCACTTTCCTTTTGAAGGAAGTATGCCACTCCCTTGACCGTAGTTGGTTAATAAAAAAATATTTTGAGGTTTAATTTATGAATTTGAAATACATATAACATAAGTATGTCATATTATGAATTTGGAAAAAAAAAATCATATTTATGGTCATAGGAATAAAGTTCTTATTTTTTTAAGTGATATGTTTCTAACTTTGCTGCCATTACATGGGTATATAATCGATACTAATTAGGCGGGAACTTACTGTGTTTTGTTTGAGAAGGTTTCATTGTTCAGGGAAAAATAATCAAATAATGTATTACTTGAGATTTTATTAATAAAACAAGACATGGAAAGAAAATTGGACCAATTATTTCGCTTTTTGAAAAAGTTTCGTGCTGAAGAGTTGCCCGAAGTTTTAGAAAATGCATTTTATCGTAATTTTTGGAAAGATATAAAGAATTTTGCTTTAAAACGCAAGATAAATCTTACAAATTCCCGAAATGTGGTCATGATATGTTACAATCTTTACAAGGTAAGACGTTCTGTATTATTTATTCTTTATGTGTTGTGTAGAAGTGCTTAAATTAATACCACAACTCTTTATAAAGTAATTATTCTGATGTATGTATTATCCTTAATGATTAATTTAATGAAAATTAAATTAGTGGAGGTTTTATCATATTTGGTGTTGCATACAGTTTAGAATCTAAAATTATTAGTAATTTACATTGAAATCAGATTAAAACTTTGAACTTCATATCTTACATCACAACTTCAATATTCTAATTATAATATTCTGTCATTAAAGTTATTTTTGTGTAAAGTATTATAGATGTATTCTGGAAAAATACCTTCTCTATTGAAATAAGTTAGCTCAAAGTTTGTAGTTATGATTGTATGAATTTGTACTGTGTCCTTAATGAAAAATGTTATGAGGTCAAATTCTACTTTTACATGGGCTTTATGGGTTATTATAAACTCTACTTTACAATCCTGAAACTTCATTGGTTTAATTTTGTTCTAAGTTATAGTTTTTATTTTACAAATGAATTATTTTCTGCTTAGTTCATAGCAGTGGTATAGTCAAACAGGGCCCTGTTTCATAATGAAAGCTAATGGTATTAGTTCATAGTACAAGTGTAGAAAGTACTCTTATAATAGAAAGTAGAAAATACTATTATTTATTTTTTTCACAATAGGGATGACTATTAGTGATATTACTGGAATTAAAAAATACTAAATTACTATTGTACAAGTCTGTGTAATTGAATTAACATAAATCTACAAGACTAATAGTATTAGTTTCTATTTTATTATGAAACAGGGCTCTGGTGGTCCAATTGGTCTTGATCCCGCCCAAAATTACAAATACTTTTACTTATTCTTACATTTAAAATTAAATTTAAAAATTTTCTCCTTGGATGGTTCCGATGTTGAAATAATTGACTTTTTTTTTTATTTTGTTTAAAAGTAGGGGTTTCCCCCAAATTTTCATTACTTGCTTTTCTTATAATGTATTTATTGTAGATTGAATAGGATTGAGAACATAATTTATAATTTTTTACACCTCTTCGGAGTTCATGTGTTTTACTAAATCATGTTGGTCAATGATGAAAGTTGTATACCTAATTGCCTTTCTGAATTCAAATTCATTAGATCCTTGAGGTTTGGTCACATGCTTTCAACTTTTTAAATTATTTGGTGTTCCAATGTGTGTTACATACTGTTCTCTGTGATCCTAGGAAACCACTTGTTTTTGGTTGATGATATCTAGCTATGAGATTGAGTTTATGTATGTTATAATGTATTGTTCATAAATAATTGAATTTGTAATCTAAGATGAGTTAAAGATGTTTGGCTTGTGATTTAGCTATTTCATTTTGAAATGAATTATCAAGTTTTAAATAAATGTATATGTTTATTTCAGGCACAAGAGCCTACTAACGCTGATATTCAAAAAGTTTTGTGGTATCTTCAATTTTCTGGTAAGTTTTATCTCATTATTTATTAATTTTTTTTTTTTTTGTTACCATTGGTGGGTTGATATTGTACTGGTTAATGTTTTTATTTCAAGCTCTAAATTACTTTTTCATTGCTTAGATACTAGTTATAGACTGAAGTGTATCCTCATAATAGTAGTAATGTTAATATTTAAAGATATAACTCGAATTACTTATTATTTATCTGTATTATTGGACTTTTAAAGTTAAACTATTGTTTATTTCTTACTTTTTATTCTACCTCATTAGAATTAGAAAGAAAGTTTAAAATTCTCCAATTCTCTAACAGTTTAACCTCTAACAAATCAATTCACATATAAATTTTTAACTCATCAGCTCAGAAGAAGGCCTTTTGGACTTCAGTGCAGTGTACAAAACCTCTGAAATTTAATGGTGCAGGATTTTAATAAATAAATTATTGATCTGATTTTTTTCTTAATTTTAGATGTTTTATGCCATTCAAATGTAATCTGGAAGTGTGCAGCATTGGTAGACAGGATTGGTCAGTTTCCATCTGATTTAGAAGATCTTAAACGAAAAATAACCCAGTCTTATAGATGCGAAGCACGAGATGTGGTGAGTACTAATAGTTGAGTATGAATCATACTATAGATTGTCTATGAAATGCTTTTTGTTATGGTTCATTTTACTTTTTACTCTGAATTTACATTTCCTTTTTTTTTTTTTTTGGATAGATATATTAGGAATATATTAAAAACTAATAATAGCTTAGCGAATGAGAGGGATCGATACTGATACTACCAAACTCTATCTACATACATCTGTCCAGTGATGTCCATCAATACTATTCGCGACAATACTATAACCTGAATTTATTTACTTTGTACAAAGCTGCCTCTGTTCAGGGTCGTTTGTAGCTGAGGTAGTTAAGCAACTATCTCGTGATTGCAGCAGTGCAGGTTCGAATCCAGTCCAGTTGACTTTTAATTCTCTAGGTGTCCCATGATTTGAAAACTTGATCCTCCACTATCATTAGAATAGGTTGTTTACCAAATCCGTTTGCTACTAAGCCCTACAACCTTATACGCCACTCTTATTTGCCACAATGCTATTGCCTGCCTTATATTTAATGTGTACAGCTCCCTCTGTTGTGTAGCCTTCTAAATTCATCGGTTAAGAATAAATTATTAAACAATAAATAATTAATCAACACATCATTTTCATATCACAGCTGAGCTAAAATATGCTATAAATAAAACCATGACCGAATCCTTATGGATATCATTTTTAGTTATTAATGGTTCATTAATAAGTAAACATATCTATTTCAATTTAATTATAGTTTTATTTATAATTAATTTTTATCCAGCTTCGGTGCATATATTTATATTAATTATAAACTCATAGTTTATTTCAAAATTGATTATCACCTTATCAAACATTAGACCTGCTTAATTTTGCTTAATTTTGGTTTTGACTGTTCTAATGATGGGTGAAAAGAGGTTCTTGATTAGACAAATATTATTCCTTATATTATTATTATTATTTGCTATTTATTAGCCAAGTAGACACTGCACTTGCTAAGGGTACAATAATAAAATTTTTAAAAATCCTTAAGGTTATGCAAAATTCATATTAATGGTAGTCATGCATTTTGTTGGCCCCTATTTAAGAAGTTGGCAATTTTTATTTTGTGATATTTTTAACTCCTTACAGTATATATATATGTGTGTATATATTTTAAAAATGTTTTTTGGATCTAATTTGATCTGGTATTTTATTTTCTAGAAATATCAATGAAACAAAACTGTTTTATTTTTTTGTTTAAGGAAATGGTCATGACCCTAAAAGAAGATTTAATTTGGCTGATGGTAATTGAAAAAAAAATCACCAAGAAAGGAATTAAGTTTGGGAAACCATTTTTCGTAGTTATAAATGTTTCTTTAGATAAGCAGTATGTATTTTTTTGTCCAGCATTTAAAAATGATTCTTCCAATGAAGTAAACCATCTAATGGTAAGTTAGTAAAACCTCTCAAAAAATGTTATCAAAATTAAGTCTTTGTCTCTTATGCTTTAAGTTAATTTGCTCATATGTCCAGTGATATTGGGCTAAAAATGACTAAACCTAGACATTCTAAACAACAAAGGCCTGATGGTCTTGAAATGTTTTGTCCCTGCCTCTAAGTGCACCCTGAGAGCAGTTCCAGATATACCAGTATCAGGTTTGAGAGAGAAGGGGTGAAAAGGATTGGAGAATGGGACTTCTTTCCTTTTTCCTCAAATATCTCAGGAATTATGAGGTTAAGAGCAAAAATGTTTCTATATAAAATCAAAGTACATCAATTTTCTTTTAAAAAAAGACTAGTTCTTTTGATTATCTTATTTTGGGCCATATAAATATCTCGGAAAGATTTATGTTTACCCAAAATGAACTAATCCTATTTTGAAGGAAATTCATTTTATTTTAATTTTATATGGAAATATTTTTGCTCTAACCTCATAAGTCCTGAGATATTTGAGAAAATGTCCCATTTTCCGATCCTTTTTATCTCCTCTTTCCTAAACCTGATACAGGAACATTTGACTTTTCAGAGCTTACTAAGGGGAATGCAGCAATTAATTTGGGACCATCAGACATTTCTATTTTTGCATGCCCTGGTAAAAGGGTGAGGTTACTAGATTCTATTGCAAGTTTTGGGTTATATTTTAACTACAACCCCCATCAAACAAATCACAAGACTTATGAATCTTAAGATATTTATAGAAAAGAAATAGCAAAATTAAAGGAATATCGTAAGAATAAAACTAATATCTTTTGATTGAAGATGTTTGTCGGGGGGTGCGGTCAGAAAAGAACAACATAAATAAACAAAACCATATTTATTTATTTTATGCCGACGTTTCGACCTGAGTTTCAGGTCTTCATCAGGGCTATAGAACAGAAGAGAT
>NW_027108333.1:38037-58008 GCF_000696795.3 Halyomorpha halys | reverse complement strand
TTTGTATACTATTCCTTTTCAATTGTATGTTACTCTAAATGTTGTTGTTATCTCTTCTGTTCTATAGCCCTGATGAAGACCTGAAACTCAGGTCGAAACGTCGTTAAAATAAATATGGTTTTGTTTATTTATAAAATAAATAAATATGGTTTTGTTTATTTATGTTGTTCTTTTCTGACCGCACCCCCCGACAAACTTCTTCAAGCATTAATCTATGGTCAACTATCTACATCTCATTATAATATCTTTTGAAATCCCCAAGAAAGTAAAATAAGTTGTATTCATTAATTGTTAAAATAACTTTGTTATATTTATTGAAATAAATGATCAGAAAATAATAAATGTACATATAAAAAGTTTGAGAAGAGATTTTTCGAAGTTATTTATTCTATATTTTTCTGTCTTAAAAGCAATGTAAATGTATGAGATCATTAGTAATTTGGAAAAGTTAAATGAATGGAAAAAAAGTTTGTTTGATTCGTTATCTTTAAAAGGAAAAGAGTCTCATTATCTCAATCGGATAATCACTTTTCCTTTAATCAATTACTTTAGGGAAGAGTTTCTCTAATTCTGTCTGAGAGCAGAGGGTTAATGTGATATCTTATAAAATCTAATCTTCAAATTAATTTGTTTCTAGCTAATATCAATAGCATTGGGGTATGAAAAATACCGGGAGGTTAGTTTTGAGGGAAAAGATGTGAAGAGTTTGTTTGGAATGATAAAAAGGCATAAAACTGAGCAGAATCAAATTGCTGTTTTTCAACCTAGTAAGTATAATAAAATTTGTTTGAGTATGATTAGTTATATTACTAATAAATTTATTATGAATTTGCAATCCTATTTATTAGATTGTATAATAATAATTAATGTTGTTTTTATCTGGAAAGAAATATGAGAAAGAATTATTTTTTAAAGTACTTGCATACTTTAATAATATGAATTACTGTGGTTTATAATGATAGATTACTTTCTATTGTTGCCTTTTGACTATATACATTACCTTTTTTATGATTGCCATAGGCTTCTATATAATTTTCTAAGTTGCAGAGTTGGACAAGAATCATTATGTGATTAATTTAATTACATCTGCAATTAGATGTATGCTTCAGTTGCACTATAATTATACCAAGATAAATTTCAAATGGTCCATAACATAAAAAATTAGTAATTTAGAAGAAAAATTACTCTGAAGTAACTGTCTCAAGTAATTGCAATTACTCTAATTTATCAATTTAATTGTAATTGGCATTCTCATAATTTAAATTACATAATTATATATAATTTCAATCATTTGTTAAAACTATAATATATTAATAAATCCAGTGCGGAATCTTAAACTGTATATCATTTATACTGTAGCCACTGTACAACACTTTTTGACCGTTTTGCTAAGTATTTGTTATTGCTATTACTTTGGCTCAGCTTGTAATTGGTAGACAAATATTATCATTACAGTTGTTCATTAAGTGATTGCAATTACAGTAATCGGCAAGTTATTGTAATTATTTTTTTCCCAACTCTGGTAAATTGTATGACATCTATTTATAATCTTAAACAACAGAGATGAAGTAAATGGTTAAAAATAGGAAACTAACCAATTGCTAGAAAATTTCTGTGAAAAGATTGCAATGGAATTGTGGAAATGTAGGATCCTGAATGAGAGTAGGTTTATTTCAGTTTCACATCAAAACATCTTAAATAGCACAGTCTAGAATTTATTAATGAGTTTAATCTGAGGAATGTTGCAGGTTTACACTTGATAGTTTTGTCCTTAATATTTTCTTGAAGGAATGAAAAATAATCTTAAATTTTATCTCTTTTCACTGAGTGAGTGATCAGTAACTTCATTAATTTTCTCATTAATCTATTCTGTAAATGTTCAAAGAGTTTTAATGGATTAGTACAAAAAGGAATTCAGACAATAATGTTGTTAAATTAATTGGTTACCTTAACCACTTGAGCAAAAATGTAATACAATAAAATTTGGGACTCTAAATGAATTTTGTAAAGTAATTCTTCTTTTTCATCCTCCTTAAGTGCCAGTGTGGAGGAGGCTCTAACCACTTGGTCCATACATCTCGGTCTCTGGCTAGCATCTTCACCTGAGCCAGCATTTTTTCAATTTCCAGACATAGTCGGAAAAGCTCCATATAGCTCTTCCTAGGTCTGCCTCATGGTCTTCTACCAGTTGGCCTCGCCTTCATACATTATCTTGGCACTCTGTCAGACATCGGAGCTGCCGATGTTCAATCACTAATTTCACTGGGTTGATCTGAAGTTCTCCTCTTATTCTTTCATTCCTTATCCTGTCTCTCCTAGTTTTCCCCAATATTCTTCGCAAAAATCGCATAAAGCAATTCATTGATCTTAATCTTCAATTCTAGCTGTTACTGTAATCATAGTTGACAAGGATAAAGGGTTGTGACTAGGAAATTTAAAGGCTATCCAAATGAAAAGGCTAAATAATAAAGAAGTGTTTGTAAGTTTCCAAGATTAGCTAAGGATTATGAGTAATAAGGAAACTGTGTCTTCTCTAAAATAATTATTGATGCTAACCATGATTCTAAGCTTTTTAACCAAATTGTGAAATTTCATAAACTTATTATTGTGAAATAGTAGATAATTAAAATTAAAGGAATAAATCAGAATGGTTCTCTGCTAAATGATTTTTTTTTTTTTTGGAATTATCTATGATGAAAAGTAAGTCATAGTTAATAATTTTAAAAAGTAAATTTTCATTTTATTAAAATCTTCTATGTTACTGTTTTTTTCTATTTAGGTGTTATGTTTATTTATTTACTTTTTTCCACAGAAAAAGTTCTGATGGAAGACAATATCTTGGATTTCACTCAGGGAAGAGCTCGTTTAAATTATGCTAACCAAGTTTTACCACCGGGTTTGACAAATTTATCTGAATTTACAGTTCATGTAAGTTGATGTTATTTACTTTAGCCCCTTAATGGACTCATTTAGAATTATTTGTCATTATCATTTATAAATAGTATATTATATTTTATATAGTATTATTCATGTGCTAGATACATCTAAAAATCTATCTTTTTATTGGTGTTTCAATGTCTAGAATTGAGTATAATAGTTATTAGTTATCTATAAATAGTACAATTATTTATATACTAGATTTATCTAAAATCGTATCTTTTTATTGATGTTTCATTGCCCAGAATTGAGTTAATCCTAAAATAAGCCAATGTGTAGTGTAATTTAATTTATTGATATGTGTTAAATTTTTCCATCACCATGTTCACGATTGTATGAATTTTACATTTAATCCATTTCAGCCCAATGATAGAAATAATATGAATTTTTAATATTTTCTTCATTTTTATTTTGCATCTGGACCACTCACTGGTCAGGTAAGCGTTCAAAAAACAAACAGACATGTTGCACAAAAGTCATTCTTAATTTTTATATTTTTTCTTAAATGTTGATACTATAGATAAAAAGAACCTATACAAAGAAGTACTAAATTTATGTTTCATAATATATAAGGAGTCTGTGTGGAGGGGCATTTTTTTCTGGTCACATTTCTCGAAAAAAAAAAGTTGCTTAAACAATCTGTTAACTATCTTTGAAATTTTATACAACAATGCTTTAGACATTTATTCACACAAGAAATTCAAGAAAAATCTCAAAATAATAAAGAAATTAAGTAAATAAGTATAATAAACTGATGCCTTAACATATGCCTTATCTCTGGGAAGTAATGGATTAATAAGCTAGTATTAAGTTAAATAAAAAAAAGTTGTAAAAGCGCTCTTCTGCTGGTTTATTTCTTAACTAATGTATTTTATTAACCAATTAGTAAATCTTCTATACTTTTGCTTTTATAGTGTTTAATTAAATTAATGATGTAATTTACAGAAACATAAATTAGAACACAGTGCTTTCTATACTTCTTATGTTTACCTATTAATAAAATTGTTCCTAATAACATCTTAAATTTATTTTATGATTAAGCTTTACTATAATTTTTATTTTTATATTTTTACAGTCTCGGATAGAATGGAGAGGAGATATGCCATTGTGTCGTCGTTGTTTAGGTTTTACTGAATTAAGGATACGAACCAAGGGGCGTTCATCGTCTGTAGAAACAGTACTTAGGGAACTAATTGCCCTGGGTTTTGTGTCAATACCTGTTCCTCATTATATCACCCGACTACCATATTTAAATAGAAATGTTGTACAAATTAAAAGTATTGATGAAACTCGGCATTCTCAAGGCTCAAATTTCGATGATGAAATGTAAAAATATTTGAAAGTATATTTTTATAATATGCTTTCTCTTTTTGTACATATTTCTGTTATCTATTGGTATTAAAAAATATTTATATTGTGATTATATGATTTTGTTTTGTGTTTTTCATTCTTTAATCTGTTTTATCTAATTTTCATTTGTAATTTACTATACTATTTTTAAAATAATTAGATAAAGACTTTTTATATTACATTTATTATGTAAAATTATTAGATATTATTTCAAATAAATATATCTATAACTAATATTTGAATCAAGACAATATATTTCTGTGTCTACAATATAATATTAAGGTATCTATTAGTGATCCATTATAATCTTCTATAGTAGATTGTCTAATGTGATTTTTGCTTACAAATTTAATTTTTTATTACTAATAAGAGTTGGATAATATATTTTGTTGCACTGTAAATAATCCAGAGACTGCTGCTATTATGGATTTATTTTTTTAATAATTACTGTTGACCATTCTCTGGCATTGTTATAATCTTTTAAATCAATCTTTTTAGATAACTAAAATTATTGATAATCAGAAAAATATATATTTAAGTACAAAATGAATGAAGTTAATTTAGGCTAAATAAGGAATGAGAACTATTTTTTTTATTTATAATTTTTATTGGATTGGAAAATGACAATCGTGTTAAATTTACAATTTATTAATTTATTTCATTTGTATCTAAAATTTAAAAAATAATAGAAATTTAATTGTACATATTAGGATTTATTGTACTGTTAATAATTTATTGTTTACTATGTATGGTCTTGTAAATACCAAATATACGTTAATTTTAACTATTACTAAAAGTAAATGGATTTTTACTAATATATCTAATATTATTTACAAGATAGATTGAATATTTATAAATTATTTTTGTTTCAAAATTTTTATTTCCATTTATGAACTAATAATGTCTTAATTTTATAGTATAGCAGACCCAGCAATGCTTTTTGCTATTGCTAGATTTGTGGATGAATATAGATTGAATGAATACAATTGATAGTTTGATATCAATTGTATTTATTTAAAATTAAACATTTATGTATGTATAAATCAGTATTATGATTTGGTAACATAAATTGAACCAATATATGCGATAAGGAACATAACAGAATTTATTTTATTATGTTTTACAAGCTTTATTGGTCACTTTTTTTTATTTTATTACAAAATCCAAGACTTTATTTATATAATAATGATATATCATTTCTATAGAACAGTGGTTCCCAGAGTGGGTACCTTGGCACCCTGGGGTGCCCCAAGCATATGCCAGAGGTGACGTAAATACCTTTTTTCAATTATTGAGATATTGAGAATCAAAATAGCAAAGATACAGTGCATTCTAGCATTTACTTAGCACTGTTTTTTCTCTTTTCCTACAAATTCAACCACTGTAATAAAAATAAAATGTGATGACATTTTTATTTTTTTAGTACAAGAAGGATGCACAAGTAAAAAAAGTTTGGGAATTGCTAATACAGAGAAATTCTGTGGCCTAGGTGTATACTACAAAATGAAAAAATTCTTAAATAAAGTTTTGATAAAACACAAAACTATATGTTGGTTTTCAAGGTTATTATTTATAGAATATTTCTTATTTGTGTAGAATTAGAAAAAAATATTTCTGAATGAATCAAATGTGTATTTAATTAATTATAAAAAAAAGGATAATTTCTGTTGCCTGCATCCACAATTAGATTAGGGGGTTGCTTGAAAAGAAGGTTCGAAAATATTCAAATACAACTGTGCTGAACTTTTAAAATTGTCCTACAAACAAAGGTGTCCTCAAGCCAGAGGTTCTCATAAATAGGTATCTTTGCACCAGTTAATAAACAAAAATAAAATATCTTGCCTGCCTACTCCACTCACTATCATTACCTGTTTCCATGAAATTGTAATACAAAAAATGTTTATATTCTTATTAATAATACTGGTCCAATGAAAATTTAAAAAGGCAATTTATTTGCATGATCTCTTAAATGAGTTTAGAATGGTTGGGAATAACATTTATCTTGGTTGGGAATTTATAGCCTTCAAGTTATAATGCAAAATAAAGAAATTTCTAATAGACCCATCGAAAATTCCAGATTTACGAAAATATGATTGAAAAGTTAATGCTTTATCTTCAATAACGATTGTACGATTTCAACGATTGTTTTTTTGATTTTTCAAGAATTTAGTTGGGAACATGGAAAAATGGTATTTAACCCATTGGCTAAATACGAAATGGCATTTGCTGCTTAAAGCTGGGTGGTTAGTTGGTCAGAAGGTGTTACAGGAAAAAACAGGGTTGGTGCATCATGAGTTCGAGGTGTTTGATTGTGTGGTCCCTTTTATGTTGTATTCTACTTACTGTCAAATGTACCCCATCCTCCCTTCCTGCGAGATGGCAGGGTAAGAAAGGTTCCAATAAACCTGTAAACATTACCCTATAACTCCTTTCTTCTCGTGCACCTCCTCCCCTCTCCCTACTCTTTTTTCGACTTCTGACTGTTTTTCTTATTATTTAACATTATCTTTTGTCTTTAAATTTTAACTGTTTTATTTTTCTCTTCTCCGATCAATCAACACGAGGAGGCCCCTCACGTCCAGATATTTTATTGTAGAATCATATTTAAAGTACACATCAGAACAAGATAACTATTTCACCTTCAAGTACCATTGGTAGAAAAAGGTAATAGTCAATTTCAATTATGTAACCATCTGTGATGCAACCTACTAATTTAATGTTTTTTTGTTTTTGAGGGATCGGAAAAAAAAATCAAATGTACCTAGTGAGAGATTTCAGACATTAGAGCTTTTTGTAAAAACCTAAAGGATAATTAATAGGTTACTTATTTCACTGGACTAGTTTTAGGAGGTTACTGATCGTAGTTCTATTAATATTTCGTTTTGATTTCCCAACTTTAAACACAGCCCCCATACATGTGGCTGGAGAAAGTGAGGAAATTATCACCGGCATATGTGCCGTATATGATGGCTGTGTTCTTTCAAGTGTTTAACACGACGCTAAAAAAAGAATATATTTTACTTTTTCCTAAAAAAACAAAACAAAAATGTTGTCCTACTTTAAGCCTCATGTTTTAAAAGGTAAACATTTACTTTTTATACTTTTTGTTTTGAGAATATAAAATCATTTAGTTGAATCAGTAATATTTGTTTCTTGATCTTCAGAAAGAGAGAAATCGATTGGTTCATAATAATCGTGAAAAATGTATATTTTCTTAACTACGTACTATGTTTGATTATTTTCATACCTTTTTTCTTTTTACCGGAGAAATCTGGGATTGTAGTAGCTTTAACCTTCCCGTGGCGACAGAATATATTGAAAAACAGCTTGTAAATCGGTCTAGTAATTCAAAAGTTTCCTGAAACAACTTATAAAAAAGGATTTACTTGTATTATTTTTGAGTATTTTAAACTCAAAAATAAGTCTATACCAGTCGGGAATAAGTCAGAAATTGACATCAAAAGTCGAGAAAATCTTCATTATTATCTAATTCCAGCTTACTGTTACTGAGATGGTCATTTTACACAGCCAATGTATAGGTGTGTAAAAATAAAAATTCGGGTCTGAACCTTCCGATTAGAAACAATTAGGTTTTGTTGTTCCATATCCAGATGAAAACTATGAACTGGTAACCAAGTATTTGATCACCAACAAATTATTGAATTAGTTCTACTTCCCAGTGGTTAGCAAAGTGGGAGCCGCGGCACCATGGGGTGCCCAAGCGTATGCTAGAGGTGCTACAAGCAAAGGCCACTTTCTTAGAATATTAAAAAAAAAAATTGAAATTAAAATAGCAAATCTAATAAGTGCATCCCATCATTTATTTTGTACTATATTTTTCTCATTTTCGTAACTTATTTTTCTTAACAAGGATGCCGCAAACTATTTTAACCCCATAAGACCGGCGTTTTGCGAAAAAAAGTTTGGGAACCGCTGCTATATACTCACCAAATAACAGTTACAGCGATGGTATGTGACAACTCTTGAGCATTATCTACAATGAGGGCGCTCACATTGTTATAGCTGCTGATTCCAAGTCCCTGTTGTGCTGTTATACAGGAAGTCTTCCTACTTTATAGTTATGACTGCCACCTTCGTTGCTCAGTGACCTTGGTACTTGAAAATGCGACTCTTTCCATAGTTACTAGCGATTGTTCACGGAACTGGCATACACATTACGAGTGGCAGATATAGTGAGTGGAACTTCAGGGCCAAAGAACTATCGGCTTACCGCACCTACAAGGCAGAAATGTAGATTCTTTGATAGTTCCATTAGATTCAGGATATCAAAAATAATATTCAACTGCTTGAAAGAATATTATTACAAGAAGAACTACCAAAGTCCCTGAAAATATATCGTATAATGCATATACACATATATAATCTCTATAAGGCACTTTTAATTATAATAATTAAAAAAACATATTGATATCTACATTATTTGTTTATAATGGATTTTCATTACTATATTAAATTGTTTCCTGGAGTTGTATTACCTTACGTTTACCAGAAAAAATAATTTTCTGTAATTAGTGGTAATGTTTGTTACTTCAGGTGGGAGGAGCATGTGCGTCGTTGCGCATGAGATTTTCACAACCAGGCTGTCAGCAACCAGTAGAAGGTAAGATTCTGCAGCTGATCGAACCGAATTACTTCATTTTCCTCTGTGGAATAATTCATATTTTTTTGGAATAATACTTATTTTATATCTCATTATTAAGTGGTAAATGCGATATTACTTGTTCTATATTGACACTTACAATTGCGTTTTATGAACAATTCGAAGCTGTACAGTTTTGATATGAGAGTTGAAATCAACTATCTATATCAAGTAATCTATACCGGAGAATAATTAAATTATATAACATGTAGTATTTAAATAATACTATATGTTGTATTTGTATATATACTATATGTTTATTGTTCATTAACTTTCACTTACTAACCTACTTACGTCATCAAATTTTGTGTAGATTAGTGAGCTCGTGTTAAAGTTATAGCTGTGTTAGTGATTCTAGAAAAAATATATGAAGACAATACTAGAAAAAAATAATGAAAAAAAAAATTATTTTAATGTTGCTTTAATATTTTGTATTTTAGAGGTTTTCGAGAAGGGAATGACTACTATAAATTTTGTTCCTGCAAAGAATACATTTGCATATGCATTTCCAGTTCGAATCGAATTTATCTATTTTTCTCCTTTAGTTATTCATAAAACTCTCTTAATATTTTATATTTATACATTGTATATTATTGCTAACAATGACAACTGTTTATTTTTTTCATAAAAACAAAAATTTAAAAGTACTTTACTGGTACGTTTTTTTTTAAATTTTGCATTTAAGTCCTGCTAGTCTATTTCCTCTATTATCTGATATTAAAGAGCATTTAATTACTCATTGATTCACCGTGTTTAATCAAAATCGTTGGAGCCGTTTTGGAGAAAATCGAAAGTATGTGAAAAATCGATTCTATAATGTGGCACTTCTGATATGTCGATTGTAGCTAAAAAGTTTCTGTCACGTCCCAGGTCGTATGTACCTCCTCTATGCATGTTGTGGCGTGGACTCGAGAGTGCTTGGTTCGAAAAGTTGTGGGTTCTATTCGAATAAACATTTATTTCTTGGTATATGGCGGAAATTTCCAGATTCGGTTAGAAGGACCTCTAGGCCTTCTATTAGGAGTAGTTACCATTACTTGATCCAGCACGTACCCCTATTTATAACAATCATTAGCTATGACTTAATTAGTCATAACAATTAAGCTTATAGGTTTTATTATGATGCCAAAAGTTCAGAAAAAAGTCTTTTAAAAGAGATATTTGAAAGAATCCTGTATAGGTTAAATCATGGTACTAAACAACAAATAAGGTTTGTTTTAAACGGGGGGTGGCAAGAAGGAATGCGAGGGGCATGTTTTCCTGCATCCCTCGTATCAGGAGTGGAGAAGCTACAAGAGCTAGTATGTGCCGCCCCCGGCCAACGGCGGCTCAAACCCCTTTTCATGCACCCTCCTTCTTCAATGAGATGTTTTTTCGCCTGCAAGTATTTTGTTATCTGGACAAAATCTTATACCAAAATGATAAAGAGATTATCATAAATTGGTTTAAAATTTAAATGGTATCCAATTATCTATATCGCTGCATAACTTGCATTCGGCACATTATAAATGAAAAGGTTTGATTTTATTTAGAATTGTACGTACTCTCTAGATAGTTCCGTAGACTGCGGTTACTTTCTTTACTCAGGTCTTCCAACAGGCTTTCCTATTTTACAAATGAATTCTAGTCTACTTTACAAATACAGTACATGGGATACCTCAAACGAAAAATATAAATTAAAACTTTTTGTCAGATGTACCATTATTCAAGCAAAGCTACGATTTGTTCTATTTCAGAAAGAACATTCATCTAAACAGAAGATAGTAAAACTGTGTTAAATAAAATAAATTATATACAGAAATTCGAAAACCAAACCAAATATTTTTAGACCTTATTCTTGAATTGATTCCTTAGAATTAAGTGAAACGGCGTCACAGGCTTTAAATTTTGATTATATATGCTTGTTTCGAACAAATGAATCGATACATTTACGAAAAAATCTAATAAAGGATTTGAAAAAGGTTGGTAGGTCGGGAAATTTTCTAAATATAAAAACTAAAATGAAATTTGTATTGTATAATTGTATTTATTAATTGTCCCTTCGTTCCTGTACTTAGTGAATCCAGAATTTCTTTTGAAAGGTTGTTATTAAAAAAATACTTAATAAAAAGAAAAATTATATGTTCATGTCAAGGATTTGTGTTCTTCACCCCAACCATCTTCTCATTTATTCTTTTTATATATTCAGTTAACATTCTTCCAATCTATTTTATATTTATATAATTTATTAATTTTCATTTATTCATATTGTTTACATACAGTATCTTTCTATTGCAGATAAAATGTTGCAAAAACAACTGTTTAACGAACACTGTCGAATAAACTATATATTTCACTTAGGTCTTGCTCGATCGGAGTTCCATGCGGAGAAGATATCGACCCCACCGTACAGATTTGTGCTTCGGGTTTACTTTCTGTAAATTTGAAATGTGATTTGTTAAATGTTCCCTAGCCAACTATGATATACAGTAATATCAAGATACCTTTATATTATCAGAGTATTTTATAAAATTGATCATTATAGCTCACCTTCTATGTTCGAGTTGATCCATTCTATAAAAGGGAAAACGGCCGTGTTGACCGCAGGTGTTGACTTTCCGCACTTTCCACCGTAAGAGACCAAGGCAACTTGTATAAACCTATTGGTATCAGGATCTAACCAGACAAGAGGACCACCGGAATCTTGCTGTAAATTCCCAATTACATACTGTCACATTAAGAAGTATTAACAATCCAGAATAATACGACCATGAAAAACAATGGAAATTCAACTGTGAAGAATACATGAACATAATAGTATGAATTTCATAAGTAAAAAGTATTGGCACTGTTGTGTATTTCTTATTTTTAGCTGTGTTCGTCAATTTTGTATTACATTGGACTGTAATATATATGTTTCACCAATATATACTTTTTCACGATTTTTACAATCTATCTTATAAATTGCGTTTAGTTTTTCCATCTTATCAACTTTGTCTTTCATGTTTGACAGCTTATTCTGTAATTTATTATTGTTGTATAAACCGGTTCTGATATTTATATGGTCATATTCTGTCAGTGATTTTTTAATTTTATTTGTAAGGCCTGGTATGTATTGTAGTTAAATGTGACGTGTATGTGAGGTGAATATTATTGTATAAATTAAAATAAATAAGGATGAAGATTGGTGTTATGATAGCTTTATTATTGTTGTAGGTTTTAAAATGAAATGAAAAAATAACTTTATACTGGGACATTTGTCCCCTAAGAATAAATATATGGTTCATATAGTGAGATTTTTATCTGGCGAGCGTTTACAAATTTTCAGATAGTAGAATGAAATTACATTGGTATATTATAATGTTAATCAATACCTGCCTATTTATTTGATTACAAAGGAATGGAGATGGGAAGAGAATTCCAGAGGGAGGTTGCATGTATGACGAAGGATTTGCTAAAGAAGGAGGTTCTATAGGAGGGCATATATAAATCATTCGGAAGGGATCTGGTGTTTAATGAGTGGATGGATGAACGAAGAGTGAGGAGATCTAGGATATAGGTAGGTTTTTTGATGTTAAGAACTTGGAATAGAAAAACACCAAGGAGGTATTGCCTCCAATAACAGTTATTTCAAAGCATAAAAAATAGTAACCATATTTTCGTGCATTAGCATCTTTGAATTCCGAATACTGCATGAAATTGCATTTTGGATTTCCAATTATAAATCACCGTTTATATTGACAAAGTTATCAGTGATTGATGTAAAACCAAATAAATTATATCACGAAACTAAAAATTAATTTTCAGTTGAATTATTCCTGACATGAGCTAAATTATTCCATTAGTTCTAGTTTAGTCCGGTTATTACTGGGATCTGGAAGAAATGGGTACAAACCGAAATCGCTCTGTTTTAGGAAATAAAAATTTGACGCTCACTTTAATGCACTTAAAATTGTATTTATAAAAACTTGAACTTCAGTTTCTATTGGAAATACTGAAATTCGCAAAATAAAAATTTACGTTTAGAAAATTAGGTGTTGGTTATTATTTTCCCTCTAATTTAATTGGACTAAAAATCAAATAAAATTACGATACTGATGTTTTGAGTACTGAAGAATTCGGAATTGCCTCATTCAATGTTTGAAGTTTAAAATTGAATATTCCAGGCTTCCTAATATGAATAAAAAAATCATTAAATATTTTACTCAGTTCTTCCATTATGGGCAAAATTTTTTGTTTATCAGAGTAGTTTAGTTTTTGTGGATGTTTGCAAAAATTCGTAAAGTATTCGGGGAGTTTATTTTGATTCAAGCCAGATCAGATAAGCTTTTCTTGAACATATTATTATTATAAATTAGACAATAAAGTTGATTTTTGGAGGTTTTCATAGAAAATTTGACTCATTTTGGGGTTATTACTGCATCATGCAAACTTGCAGTATATTTAAAAATTTTTGGAACGGTTAAACGTTCCAATGGAGTGGACAAAGAAATGATCTATACTGCATTAATCACTGTTTGCCTTCAAGATATAGCTTTTTGGGTTTTAGATAGAATCCAAGAATATAAAGCTTCCTCCCTTGAATAGTCATCCGTATTCAAATATCATTTGAAGAATCAAAAGGTTCACAATATAGAAGATCCTCCATTAATTTTTTTAGTGCACTGCGGCATATTTTGCGCAATTCAATACAAGGAACTATTGGGTAAAATTATTTTCGGTTTTTTATTTTTATTTTTTGCTGCTAAGTGTTTATGGAGGAGATTAATGATGTAGAAAATATGCACTTATTATTCACAATTAAAATAGAATATATTTTAAAATGTTTTTTAATTATTCAATTAATCAATTTTTTAAATATGAAATATCCTTGTTTTGTTTTGATAGTGATACAAATAAATTTTTTTTTGATTTTGTATTGGACGTATTTCATTGATTGTATCTTGAGGCTGGTGCCATTTCATGATAAACATCTTTGGGAAAGCCTGCCGAGAGAATCCAGTCGTGAAAATAACCCCAGTCTACAGTATTTGGCTTTATAAATGCCTTTATTTTAATGTTATGTATAAATGAATAATAAATGTTTATCTCATATAGAGTAATAAAAACACTGAACCCTTAACATCAGATTCAGTGTTTCAGAAAGGGTATGTCTTACATTCCCTTTTATAGTCTCAGCTGAGAAACTTCGACTCTCATCAAATACAGTGGTTCCCAAACTTCTTTGTCCAACCGCCCCCTTTCCAGGAAAAATATTACTTAGGGCCTCCTGGAAACTATTTTTTTTTTTTTTAAATTTTAATAGCAATTAATAGGAGATATATATGTATTAATGTTTCTACCTTTTTCGTAAAATATAGCAAAGAAAGGTATAAATTAGAAATATTGGGCTTGGAAATTATGAAATTATTTATTGAACTCAGAATAGAATGTAATAAAAAAAAAGTTAAAACATTCGAATTCATCATGAGAAGGTTGAACCGTGTGTTCTGCTACCAATTTAGCAATCCTCGGCTCTATTTTCGTCTGCTGTAATATTGTTGACCTTGACCCCTTATAGTTATTCATCGGTCCCCAAATGCACTTATGGTCATCACCACCCCCCTGAATCGCTGCAACGCCCACTAGGGGCGGTGGCGCTCACTTTGGGAATCACTAATATAGAACTAACATTGATATATTATTTTCAGATATAGAGAAGCCCTTTGTCTGTTACTTGTATTTATCCCTAGTTTTGAATTTCCCTCTATTAACCATTCCCCCAAGCGAGTTCCTATCTTTAGGAAAAAATTTATTGTATCTCCTTATCTTAGAAGATGAGTCAATTATTGTAGAGACTAATTAGAAAGTATTCGAACAGTGTTTTCAAAGTTTACTCTAGGGGACAAGTTGTATATATTAGCCTGTAGCTAGTAGTTAGCCATAATATGGCATAGCCTTCTGTATCTTTCCCTTCAAATAAAGTAATGTTTATCTTACACTACACTCAGGTCGCATTTTTATAACTTTGAGTACGTCCAGTACAAAATAAAATCAAAACTTTTTTTTTTAAATTGTGCTGCTATCAAAGCCAGCAAGATATGATCAATTCATACATACGAAACAGGAATCTTTGTTTTTCCTGAAGGTACAAAGCTGTGTTGGAGGATCTGTTTCAGAAATGTCTGGCCAGAATTTCTTGCATTCATTGTGAGGTATAACTTTTAGATTTACTTGGCGAAGTACTGCAGACGGCTTTCCAGGATAAGTAGTCAATCCCCAACCTTGAGCATAGAGATATTTATGGATTCATATTTATAGATGTGGTTTTACAATTTTTAAAAAAAATTATTATATTTAAGGATAAGAAAAATAAATGTATCACCTGTAACTTTAACAAATTGGTCAACCAAATCAATTCTCCTGTTCGGAAGGCAGACAGGACCAACATTGTTGTTGAATAAAATTTGTTTAGAAACAATTAACATAGCAATGTCATTAATCAATGCAATTTTATCGTAATCCTCATGTTCGATGACTTGTTCAATAGTTACCAGCTCGCTTGTGTCATCTCTGACTGTAAAGGTAAAACTACATATAGAGGTTGGTAGTCTGTTTGGTTTTTGGATTGATTTTAATTCATATTAATCTTTCGAAATAATATTCTACTTACTGGTTAATTAATTATAAATTATAAAAAAATAATTAGGATAGAAACATTGAAAATTTATTTTAAAAATGTATTTTTTGAAATAGTGTGTTAGCAAATTATTTTATTAAGCTACTAGCTGACCTGGCAATGCTCAGGTTTTGCTATACTATCTGTGTACATTAATTGAACACTATATTAAATAAATATATATGAAGAGATAAGACGGTAACTATGGTAACCTCCAAATCGTTAATACTGGTCCGATTTAGGCGATTTTTTCTTATGATTTTGGACAATTCGATTATCTATGATACTTACTATATATATATATACTATATACAATATGGATAGTTTTTTTTACAATAACCCTCACTGTGCTTCAATATTAGTAGCATACTTAAAAGATTCATACGAACTGACCTATAAAAGTGTGGTAAACAGTTTTTTATGAGTGAACCTATCAAAGTTGATATTAGTTTAAGAACCTGAAGGAACCCTTTAATAAGAATTTTAGAAAAAATCAAAAACAAAATTTTTGTCTCATTAAAAATGGAAAAAATATCAAATTAACTTTAACGCGACTCAACTAAATCAAAAGTCTATGCCAAACTTAAAGGTGGTTTAGGGCTCTATTAACTGCGCCAATGGACACAAACCGGATCTAATTAAACGAATTAGAAGCGGAGATATAAAATAAAACGTTTGAAAAGTTTTTTTTGTATTTGAAACTAATATTTCGTCCTTATAAGGTAATTAATTTTGTAGGTTATAAGGGGAGACATTCAGCTTTCCAACAGTTCTATTAACGTTGTGATTCGATACAATGCAGAAGAGTCATGGGCGATTATATGAACATTAGTTACCGACATAAAAAAAACATAATTCAAGATGGAAAGATTTTTATTTTTAATATCTATGAAAATGGTATATTTGAGGATTTAAGACGACGCTAAAAACTAATATGATTTGCTTTTTCCTAAACAAAATTTGTTGACTTACTTCACTGAAATCCTCATTATGTTATTTGTTTTTTCAAATTTTTAGTGAGTTAATCATTTAATAGAATCAGTAATCTTACTTTCTTATTCTCCAGAAAAAGAAAGATCGATTGGCATATGATAACTATCAAAAAATGTATAATTCCTGAGCTACTAGCCAAAAATACTTGATTTTATATTTTATTATATTATATATAGATATATTATAAGACTGCAAATTATATTAATTATAATTATGAGAATAATTAAATAATGAAATTATACGCGTATATATATATTATTTTATTATATTTTATTACCGAGAAAATCGGACCAGCTTATAATCTTTTATTTAGTAAAAAGCCCTATCACAGTCCGTTGAACGGTATGGCAGTGCATGAAGTACGAATGAATATTGATTTTTTATGTATTACATTGATAGAATATAACTGCTTACATAGATAGAAATCTGATAGAATATCACTGCTTATATAGATAGAAATCTGATAGAATATAACTGCTTATATAGATAGAAATTTGATAGAATAAGCAGTTAGATAATACTTTTCGGTTTGAAATGAGATAAAAAAAAATGTTAATGAACACTGGGTCTACGTAGGAGGTTTCTGTCAAGACTGCTCTAATAGTTTTGGGTTTGAACGGGCGTCACTGGACGAATATTCGCAGCCAGCGGTGGTATCGGCATCGAATCGTTGGGTTTACTACGCCTTTATTATTAATTATTGGAGAAGTTTGTCGGGGGGTACGGTCAGCAAAGAACAACATAATTAAACAAAACCATATTTATTTATTTTATGCCGACGTTTCGACCTGAGTTTCAGGTCTTCATCAGGGCTATATAGCCATTCATAGAAATAAATTCATAAAATACATAAATATGGTTTTGTTTATTTATGTTGTTCTTTGCTGACCGCACCCCCCGACAATATTCTCCAATCATTAATCTACGGTCAACTATCTACACCTCTTTATTCTTAATATTAAAGACTTAGGTTTTTAATTATTTTGTAAAAATAAACTCATATTTTGATTTTTTCATTGCATAAAATTCCTATAACTAATGTCCACGTTAACATAGAACTATAACTATTTCATTGCTGATCGCATAAGAAAAGTTTATATACATATATATGTATTTTTTTTTTTGTGAATACATTTAATTTATAATTAATATTAAATAAAAAACGCTCTTCATTTCTAATAGTGATAGAGATAGTCAAATAGACTTGTTTTTTTGCTGTTGTTTAATACTTAACAATTGGTATTATAATTTATCTATTTAAAAGTATATTAAAGGCTTACGATCTGTGATGTCGTGGCCTCCAGTAATAATCACAATTTCATCACTATCCTTTCCATCAGTGCAATGAGCAGCGGTGAGGATATGCCAAGGGGTGATGATGCTGCCTCCACAGAACTGAGAAAAATGCCCCGGTTTCATATCGCCGATTGCTACCATCCAAGGGAATTCATTTTTGCATGTTTCCTTTCCTCCAATGATCCTAGCCTATACGCCAAGAATTCGCTTGTTCAAGAATCCGAAAGGGATGGATACTGAATTAACAAATAAAAGCTGAAAACCTTACCCTATTCCTCCAACCACATTCGCAAGTAGGATTTTTCGATAGAACACATCTATTAAACCCTGACAAGGTAAATAACAACAAGACAATTTGCAGACATTTCATGGCTCTGAATGATAAAACATGCACAGTTAAAATAAACATGAGCAGAAACATAGGTTTTAAGAATAATGAATAAACATGAAATTATTACTTACCTAATGTAATGGAGTATTAAGATTTATTAAAACTATAAACTTAAACATTATGTTTTTACTTATCGATATCACTAAGGTATCATTCTAATGAAATAAATACGAAATCACTGCAGATCCTGAAGGATTTATTGTTTAGTTATTAATATGGAAGTACTGTTAACGATTATAACTGCTAGTTTTCTTCCTAAAACTAATTAATGCTGGATCACCCTATCGCAGAGTTGATCAGCAGTTGGTAGAACAGAAAATAAAGTATGTATGTCCCTTAAATGTATGAGAAAGGAACATACTGAAAAATATAGTTATCAATCTAATCCTCGAGAAGAGTAGGCAAGGTGTTAAAAATATCCTTTACGAATGAAGGATATTTATTAGAAAACAAAAATTTTATTGCCTGCTGAGTTTTCTCAAAAAAAGTAAATTTTTGTTCGTAGTATCGAAGCTCAGAGTACCCAGATGGTTTCGGATCAAGTTCCTTCTTTCAATCTAAAGGCACCAATGTTTCTTTTGGGCCCTGCAGGTTTGAACTGGTTTTGGAATTTGACTGCCTAACATCTCTGGTAGCATGCAAAAATGAAACCGTAGTTGAAATGGGGAGAATGTTGGTTGTCAATTGTTATTTTGCAATCCAGATTATTTTTTTATTCGATCCTTATTAAGAGTATACTATTTTATAACTCGGATACATAGACAGACGTGAGGACAAACTGTTCCTCACATTTGAACGGAAGGTGGTGGGCCGAAATGATTTGGGTTCTTATGAAGCAATAATTATAGACGGGAAAGCAATCGGATGCTGGACGATTTGTTCCATAAGCAGGATATCTTCCTTTTCATCAAGCTTAGGAGGCTCAACAGGACAGGACATCTTGCCAGAAAGGCAGAGGTTATGCCTCCTAAGAGGATTGTGACGAGGATCTTTTCAGTCGTCGCAGAGTGGAGAAACCAAAATTGCAGTGTAGATTAAGGTTGTAGTCTAACGAAGGTAGATTTTGTTGTCAGTAATGCCAGAGAATATCTGAACATTCGAATTTGACTTAATGGCGCACAGAATAGTGACGCGTTGGTATTGCTAATGGAGGAAGCCAGGACTACTATTTTTAATTATGAACCTTTCTAATTGTCTTTGAAAAAAAATAAACTTCTAAAAGTTCGAAAATGTCCGTTTTAGATTGTATTTCATAGAATCAAAAAATCAAATTACATACTTATAATCCAACAAATGATTTCTTAAATGTAGAATTCGAAAATCGAATTTATTTGAAAATAACTATAAACTTAAAAATTATGTTTTTACTTATTGATATCACTAAGGTATCGAATAATTATAATTCGAAATAAATACGAAATCACCTCAGATCCTGAAGGATTTAGAGTTTAGTTATTAATAGGGAAGTGCTGTTAACGATTATAATTGCTAGTTATCTTCCTAATTAATGCTGGATCACCCTATCGCAGGGTTGATCAGCAGTTGGTAGAACAGAAAATAAAGTATGTATGTCCCTTAAATGTATGAGAAAGGAACATACTGAAAAATATACTTATCAATCTAATCCTCGAGAAGAGTAGGCAAGGTGTTAAAAATATCCTTTACAAATGAAGGATATTTATTAGAAAACAATAATTTTATTGTCTG
>NW_027108333.1:31551-37527 GCF_000696795.3 Halyomorpha halys | reverse complement strand
TAGTCGAAGCGTAAGGAAGTAAAATATTTCCACTATGCTAAGCAAGCTGCATCCTAAGCAGAGGCCAACTGTTCCTCCGAACTGAACTGAAAAAATAAATTATCTTTACTATATAATAATGTGTACAATAATTCATTAAATCACTAATCTAATCTGCTTAAAGTCTGGACAGTTCTTGCTCAGATAACTTTACTCACCTGCCGATTGATCTCTGGTCATGGAGTGTATTAGTTAAATTTATACTGCTTTCAAATGTTGTATGCATAGCTGTGCAAACGAGAAATCATGAAACGTTTATGTATTCATACGTCCAATGACAGGATGTTTATTGAAATAGATAAACGGTATGGAATTTTTCTCGGAAATTTGGTCATGTTCTCATCAGTAAGCGGTTTTGAGTAAGCATTGTTAGTGGTTATGTTATATACATACCAATATATGAATGACAAACATATATATATCGTAACATACAACTTATTAATTTGTTAGGACCACTGTAATTTAGAGGGTTCTCAGAAATAAACCTACTTTCTAGATATATCTTACAATGGGGCGAACATAACTCCAAAAATTAGGTGGAATGTCGAAAGTTAAGTGAGATTATCTGCTTTGTGATGTAGAATTCGAATTCAATTCATTTAGTAGATAATATGGACGCGATAAAAGATTGATAAATATATATATTTTTTTACAATGATTATTTTATTCTTTAAAATTTTTAAAATTAAAAAAAATATTTTTTAATTAAATAAATTAGATTTTAATCGATACGTTTAATTATTAATTAAGCAGTTTTCAGAATTTAAATTGATAAAGATGAAATGTATTAAAATCACTATACTAGTAACTACTGATTACTACAATCTTCTGCTAAGTTGATTATGATTTGGAACAAAACAACTATTTCCATTTTCTCAAATTTGCTTATGCAAATTTCTCTTGATGGGATAGGAATTGATTAAATAATTTGTTAAATATGTTTAATTTAAGTGTAGTATGTATAATAATATATCCTCTAATTTCAACAAGCATTAAATGTTTAAATTTTTTTCGTTACCTGGAAAAATCATAATATTAGATTCAAATATCAGCTTTATTTTGGATCATGGAAAAGAGTAATTTTCTTATAATGTCATAATTAATACAAGCAGTCGACCAAAACAAAAAAAATTATGTATTATTGTTATGGTTGATATCTAATGTTGACATCTGCTCGCAGTACACCTAGAAATACCTTTTTAAAATATGTGAACTTTCGAGATATGAAAGGTTTAATAATTTCATTGTGGTAAGTAAAAAGTACAAGATAAGAATGATAAGCAAATTTATTTTGTCCATTTGTTCTTGCTGAAAAGGTACATAAAGGAATACAAAATTTAGCAATGTTTCGTTTGAATAATTGATTGACGAAGTTTTAAAGTCTTCCTGAGTTATTCATTTACAAGATGCCGACAATCAAAGGTTTCCTTTAGCCATTATAAAAAGCAATAGTCGAAGCGTAAGGAAGTAAAATATTTCCACTATGCTAAGCAAGCTGCATCCTAAGCAGAGGCCAACTGTTCCTCCGAACTGAACTGAAAAAAATAAATTATCTTTACTATATAATAATGTGTACAGTAATTCATTAAATCACTAATCTAATCTGCTTAAAATCTGGACAGTTCTTGCTCAGATAACTTTTTAACTTTTTTATTTATTTTATTTTTAAGAAAAATGTATTTAAATTTTTAAAAATAATAATAAATATCAATAATATATTTCTATCATCATATCATATTTCTATCATCATATTTCTACATCCCTTGCTTCGCCAACTTAAAAACTCTTTTCTGAATACAGTTATATTTCAACAACAGCTCGTCCCCTAGTTTTTATTTTCAAACGAAAAATCATTAACTTTGAAACGTAGTTCATTTTCTACCTAACTAAAATTTCTTTAAAAAAAAAAGATAATTTCCGAAAAATGCACAAAGAAAGGTAAGAAAAAAAAACATAAATCGGTGGTTTTAGTAAAACCATTGTATTAACTATTGTAAAAGCTCCAAAACTATAAAATTTTATTGAAACTATCCCAATATAATGTACTGCATTTTTGAATTACATTATCGTATTTCTGTTTACATTTTAATTGCTACATCTTGGGTTTTCCCATTGATATCATCTTTCTATTCTCTTGAAATTCCGATTTCACTTCTGCGTCAATGGCATCCTTTGTATATTCTTACGATAGAGTATGTTTTCACAGAAAATTACAATTTAATATAATTCTAATATCCAATTTGTCTCGTTTGGATCATAAAATTATTTAGTGCCCATTGCGGCATAAATGGTATTTTAATTAAAATTATTAATGAGTATGTATAATAATAACAATTTTCACAAACGTTTTATATATTTTTTTCTGGAACACCTCGACCCTTTAGAATAATAATGTTATATATATAATAAGGCAATTGTCTTTAAATAAAATAAAAATTATATACATTTTGAATTTTTTAAAATTAAATTATTTAATGTAATTTACAACTGTACAAAATAATAAATATAATAAGTAAATTGGATGAACGTTTCAAACGCTTGAAAATCTTGGGAAGGAACCACCCATTGGTTCAATATGCTTCACCTTCAAGCATTAATTTAAAGAAGGTCCCGTGGCCATCTTCTTTTCAGACGTCACGGAGGATTATCAGGGATTATTTAGGATGAGAGATTAAGAACTAATGGGTTAGGGTGGGTAAGGAGTTTGGAATGAAAAGATTTGTCCGAACAATTAGATGTCAACATTTTGTCAATTTATTTTTGAAAAACTACTATTCGTAAGAAGATAATCGTTATATACTACATTATAATTCATTCAACTCGCTTTAATATGTATACGTCTGCTGATTTCAGAGATACAGTTTTTCATAAACCAAAAGATTTGTCCGGACATCTAGAAGTCATCATCATGTTAATTTATTTTGGTATATATTACATATCAAGATAAGCGTCATACACTATTTTTACTTACTGACATCTGCACGTGTCATGATTACCGAGATTTCCCACAAGAAATTCACTAACATCTGATTTTTAGTATATATTTCATGAAATGTCGCTTTTTAAAAAACTGAATCTCGGGAACTATTGAACATTAGGGCTTATATTTTAGCAAATTTACTCTGCTTTAAATGACGTTCTGTAAGATTTTTGGGTGTTGGTAGTTTCAGTGATATAGAGCTCCGAATGAATAAATAATTTTTCTTAACATCTTAAAACGGCCGCCATTTTGTATTCCCCTAAGTATACCAGGTAGATTCATCAATTTTGATTAGTAATTATACACAGTTTTCCTTAAAGTAATCAAAAATTGGAATAAAATAACTTACTTTTTTTCCACCGGGATCTTTGACTATTACGATCTGTTTTGAAGACGGAGATGATTCAAGGAAAGGTTAATATTAAGCTGATAACATTAAGATGAAGGTTAAGGGTAACTTGATACATTAGTTCAACTAAGAAAACATATCATGGAAGGTTGAGGATAACTTAATACATTAGTTCAGCTAAGAAAACATATCATGGATGGTTAAGGGTAACTTGATATATTAGTTCAACTAAGAAAACATATCATGGAAGGTTAAGGATAACTTGATACATTGGTTCAGCTAAGAAAACATATCATGGAAGGTTAAGGGTAACTTGATACATTAGTTCAACTAAGAAAACATATCATGGAAGGTTAAGGGTAACTTGTTACATTAGTTCAGCTAAGAAAACATATCATGGAAGGTTAAGGGTAACTTGATATATTAGTTCAACTAAGAAAACATATCATGGAAGGTTAAGGATAACTTGATACATTAGTTCAACTAAGAAAACATATCATGGAAGGTTGAGGATAACTTAATACATTAGTTCAAAAACTTCTAAAAACCATTAAAAAACTTCCTACTAGATTGGAAAAAAAAAATACAATTTAAAATCCTTTAAATTAGAAAACACTGAAATTTGCTCTCTTTTGTGCTCGAAATTTTAATTGTTTTAATCGCTGTGTATTTGTCTCTTATTGTCTCCTGTCCATGTTTATGAAAACAAGAAATTATCGTTAGTTTTGGTTGAATGTTTTTTTAATTCCTAGACAACAAATTAATTAATGAAATCCCTTACCTAATAAATCTGATGCACCAAAGACTATGTCTCTCTTCAATCGGCTTCGAGGGTATTTTATAAGTGTGTACTTAAAATTTGTTCCTAATAACCTGAAGATAAAATATAAACAGCTTTAAAACTATATGTGCTTAGTTCATATTTAAAATAAAAGATTTGGTTAATAAACTGAAACATGCTTTTAACCAATATATGAACCGATATATGAACACGAATGACAATCGAGAGATTGTCGTTGGGTGGTGTATGTCAAACCTGAGATTGGAGATTTTTAAAACTTTAGAAGTTTTATAAATCTTCTAATGAGGAACAACATTAAGCTTTTTCCCGTAAAAACTGGTCAGTCAAAAACATATGCAACTATATAAAAGTATTTGATTTAATGCATTCCGTATCTAATTAAATAATTATATTTTATGACAATTAAATTTGATAATACAGAATGACTCAACGGCTCATGTAATTACAATTATATTTACATTATCTCCATTAAGTATTTTCAAATTTTCCAGTATTGCTGGTAAAATGTTTCAATGTAATTTTCCTGACTCTTTAATGTTGTTTGGGTTGACGGGAGATGTGCAATGTATAGTGACCTAGTATGCATAATTACTTATTTTAGAGCGTGACATTGATACGTTATCCATATTAATTAATTAATATGGTTCTACAGTAATGATTTATTTTTAGGTGAAATAGAAAAAGTGAAATACACTATACGCTAATTATGTACTTTATGTCAAGGAAGTAAAGGCTTTTGGTGTGGAATCTTCTAAAAATAGCCACTTACGTTGATGATAAAGTTAATAAATAATAAAAATTATTTGTTATTCATTAATTAATACATTCATAAATAATTCATTATATATGAAAGTATTATATTTGGTAAAAGCCGTGAAGTGTATCATCCCATGCACGGACTTAATAAAACAAGTTGCCATTACTGACGGATTTGCATACTAATAATATCTCTTGGTTTAAAAGCATTAAAATTAGTTTTTTTTTTTTATATTTGAGATGATTAAAACGAAAAGACATCATTATTTTTTTGGGATTTCCAGAGAGTCCTCTTTGCATATCTTTCCTTGTTATCAATCAATACGTTCATTTTCCGCTTCATCTCTCTCCTATTAGGTTTTCCCCAACACCTCACCCTTCAGGGTGGTTATTTCAGCCTGATACGGTTTCTCCTCATTGACTATATCCTCTTTGCTGTTTAAGTGTTCATTCCTAAATATGTATACTTATTATACGTATATTATATATACTTATTATAAGTATATTATGTATATACTTATTCTTATTAGGATTACGAAGCAGCCAAGAGAAGCATTTGAATATTTCAGCAAGGCGAGAAAAAAAAAAAAATTATTTTTGAATATCTCCCAGTTTTGTTAGTTTTGTACTTTCTCCCTAGTTGCTTCGATTCAAAGTTCAACATTTCGGACTGAACGATTTTTCGATACAATTCACAATTCCGATTTTGTTTTATTATTATAAATTTTTTTTCTGAAAATTATAAAAAAATCTAAAATAATGTTGTAATTATATTGCTAATGTATGCTGAGCTTAGCAATAACAGATTTTGGCCAGGAAATCAGAAGTTACCTATAGCAAAAATGTACCAGTTAAACGATAAATTTTGTATTATTTAAAATTATTTTGGAATTTTTAAACCACTATTCCTCTTTGGTATTAGTAAAAAAAGAAAAATATCAGAAATACGTGGATAGAAGAAGTTGCAGCTCCAGAAGGGCTACAAGTGGAGTGGAGGTACGTTCCCGCTCCCCCTGGACTAGTTTGCAACATATCTCATAGTACAAGAGC
>NW_027108333.1:29698-31136 GCF_000696795.3 Halyomorpha halys | reverse complement strand
TGAGATAACTGCCTTTTTTCTCCTCTTGGGCTCTTGTACTATCACGCCTTTAATTGTTATACCGTATTTTTCTCTTTACCATCATCGTAAGCTACGGAAAATAAATCTTTGTTTTATTTGCTTGTGGTTAGATGGGTGAAATAACCTTGGCTTTTATTTCTGATTCACTGATATTAATAAAGATATATATTTTTATAAAAGCCATAATGATGATAATAATAATAATAAATAAACCGATTAGCGTGAATTTAATGAGGTTCTAGATGAAAAATACGATTACAGATCGGAACTTTATGGTTTCGTCCATAAATGAGACGAAAAGTAAATTTGGCCCGAAAGTGCCGCTATCTCTTGAAAAAAATTTCATTAAAATTCGGTACATTTGGTCTTAATATATATGTATATTCAACTATTCTATCATACAATGTATATATTAAAATGCAAGATAAAAATAGTTGAAACTAGAACATCTGATAATTTTAATATTACTAGCTAATTTTCTAAATACTAGATGTTCGATTGTAAGAACAATCATGTCACCACTGGAAGTTTGTTTGCAAATTTACGTCATGATTCCTGTTGCAGATTTTATCCGTTTAGTAAGCAGTATTTCTTTAGGTTTTTGACGAACTGTTATTAGGTCCCAATATTCATTCACAAGTCTTCAGCAAAATCATCATGCAACAAGTCAGATTGTTTGATAAATGATCGTCTTGAGAGATACAAAAGTACATAACAACAAATAAATGAGTAAAGCAAACAACGTAAATTATAAACCGTAGGAGTTTTTGAAAAGAAGTCCAATCAACTTCGTTATATTCCCAACAAATCGAAAAATAAATTGAGTTCCATAAAAAATTAAACGCACATAATAAACGGGTGCAAAAGAAAAGCCAAACCATATTGACAATAAGGAATGCAATAACATAATCTATAACCCCATTTATCGCAAAGGTATGAATAAATCGTGACTAGAAGTGTTAAGAACATTAAAGAGATATTCTTAAACGAAACTATAATAATGTTTTTTTAAATTTAAGCAGCTTTTATCAATAAATAACGAATCAATTTCTAATAAGAACTAAACTGTGTTTACAATACCATTCTATTGAACTGTCGGTTTGTATTACATAGTTGATTTCATTACAAGTTGGATAGCAATGACATTTTTGCTTGTTTCCTTTGGAATCCCTTAATTTAATCAGTCGTTCTGTAAAAATATGAAACACACAATTAGTGAAATTGTTTAAAATGATTTTACGAAAATCTCTTAAAAGTTGTAACCTTTATATTTGGATAAACAGTGCATCCCAGCGATGTCACAAATCCTGTATTTCCCTGCAATAGAAATAATTGCAATTATAGAATGAAGAGAATTTTTATAACTAATGTAAAGAATTATTTAAATATATACATTTTAAATTAAGCTTTTTTTTTT